>NW_007249726.1:558821-627581 GCF_000164805.1 Carlito syrichta | reverse complement strand
ATTCCATTGTGTACATGTACCACATTTTCTTTATCCAGTCCAGGTTCGATGGGCAACATGATTGGTTCCATGTTTTTGCTATTGTGAATAGAGCTGCAACAAACAGACGTATGCAGGTATTTTTTTGTAGAATGATTTGAGTTCTTCCAGGTATATTCCCAATATGGGAATTGCTGGGTCATATGGAAGGCCAATTTCTAGTTCTTTCAGAAATTGCCACACTGTCTTCCAAAGAGGTTGTACTACTTTGCATTCCCTTGCATTTCTCTGATGATTAGTGAGACAGCATTTTTTCATGAATCTGTTGGCTATTCTTATGTCTTCTTTTGAGAAGTGTCTATTCATGTCTTTTGTTCACTTTTTAATACGCTGTTTTTTTTTTCCTCTAGGCTCATTTGAGTTCCTTGTAGATTCTGAATTTTAGACCTTTGTCTGATATACAGTTAGCAAGTATTTTTTCTGATTCTGTGGGTGTCTCTCTGCTCTCTTGGTAGTTTCTTTTCCTTTGGAAAAGCTTTTCAGTTTGATGAGGCTCCACTTGTCCATCTTTTCTTTGATGGCATACACTTTTGAGGTTATAATCAAGACTACCACCTAACTCCAGTAAGAATAACCATCATTAATAAATCAAAAAACAGCAGATGCTGGCTAGGATGTGGAGAAAAGGGAATGCTTCTACACTGTTAGTGGAGTGTAAACTAGCTCAACCTCTATGGAAAACAGAGTGGCAGTTTTTAAAAGAAGTAGAAATTGACCTTCCATAGGGCCTAACAGTCCCCCATTTGGGGAATATACCCAGAGGGACTCAAATCATTCTGTAAAAAAGATACATGCACACACATGTTATTGCAGTACTATTCATGATAGCAAAACATGTGACCAACCTTGCTTCCCATCAAAAGTAGATGGTACATATACTTGATGAAGTATTTCCCAGTCATAAAGAAGGACACAATTATGGACTTTGCAGCAGCTTGGATGGATTTAGAGTCTATCACACTCAGTGATTTATCACTGAAATAAAGAACCGAATATCACATGTTCTCATGCATAAGTGGGTCCTGAGCATTTATCACAATACTACAAGAAAGATCGGCAGTAGTAGGACACTACTGTGGGGGGTGGGCAAATAACATCCAAGGGTACCTGATCCTAAACCAGAGGAAGTGAGGACCAGTGGGAGGCTCAACCTTAACCTACATGTAGATCACTTATGTACCTAATCCTGACTTGTATCCCACATCCTTAAAATAAAAAAAAGAAAAGAAAAGGAAACCTTGCTAAATCCAACATTTCACTTCCATTCCAGGCTATACCTATCTTGGGCAAATGTGTATAATTTTATCTAAATGACTGAATCTGAAAATGTTTTGCATATTTAAACTTTTGTGTCCATTCACCAGATTAGACTCCTCAAAATGTTATTGCCTTTTTCTGACAATATACAAATTCACTATTTTTTCATATTGAGCTTCCTGTAAAATAGATCACACAGTAGTACTTTTTTGTGTGTCTGGCTTCTTTCATTCAACCCAATGTTTTTGAGATTTATTCGTGGTTTTTCAGGTATAAGGACTTCATACGCTTTATATTTGTATGCTATCCTAAAAATTTAATTATTAATATAGATGTTGTCTCCAGTTTTTTTTTAACATTATGAATACATTTTCTATACAGTAACAAGTGTTTCATTGATATGTGCTTTCATGTGCATGTTTCTAGTAGGGAAATGCTGATTTATAGAGTAAGTGCACACTTACACTTATAAAAATCTGGTATAGTGTTTCCTAAATTGGTTATAAGATTAACCCTTCCACTAGCAGTGTATGAGAGTTTTGCTTTGCATTTTTGATAACACTTGGTATTCTTAATCTTTTGTTATGTTTATTATCTGCAATTTGTTCATTTCATTCCTCTTCTCTCTCTTTTTGGATTATTTTGCATCCCATGATGAATAGCAATGATGAGTGACTTGTTGAATATGTATGAGCCTATTGTATATGAATTACAAATATCATTCTTCAGTCTCTATCTTTTTTGGATTATTTCTTATATCTTGATGAATAGAAATGATGAGCGACTTGTTGAATATGTATGAGCCATTGTATATGAATTGCAAGTATCACTCTTCAGTCTAGGGACTATCATTTAAGTTTTTTGATGGTGTCTTAGAATGAGCAACAGTTTTAAATTTTGATGTTATTCACTTAATCGAAAATTTATTTTATAGCTATTCTGTTTATCTTCTATTTAATAATTATATGCCAACCCCAGGCCATGGACTATTCTAGTAAATTTTCTATCAGAAACTGCACAAGTGTAGTTTTGATATTTATGTCTGTGATCATCTCTAAATGTTTTGTGATATGAGGCAGGGTTCAACAGTCATTGTATTATCATATGAGTATCTATAGACTTAACTCCATTTATTTAAAATTCTATCTTTTCACCATTTTTCTGAATAGACACCTCCATTGAAGACAAAAGTATTTTTATGGCTCTATTTTCTCAACTCCCAATTCTTTCTAAGTGATATAATTATTTATACATGAATGAAACATTATCTTAGTTGTCATTGTTTGGTAGTAAATTCTCAAATTTGATACTTAAAATCTTCCTTTTTTCCTCTTTTTTCAGAATTATTTTTCTTATTATAGGTCATTTCCATTTGTATATAAAACTGAAAATTACATTGCCAAAATTTACAAAGAGCTTGCTGAGATTTTACATTGGCTGTTATTCAATATATAAATCAATTCTGATTAAAATGAATTTTCAATAATATTGGCCTTTCCAATTCATAAACCCAGTATATCTTTTCCATTTATTTTTCCCTATTTGCTTTTTCTATGTTGTATTTTGTAGTTTTTATTGCAAAAGTTCTGGATCTCAGTTTAGATTTCTTATGGTAAATGGGATTTATAAAGTTTATTTTTTAATTGTTCAAAGCTCACTTTACAAAAATAAATTTTGTGTATTTAACTGTGTATGTCAATGTTGCAAATGATAAATCACTATAATTAATAAGAATAGTTTTATGTTCTTTTTATTTATTTTAGCTATTGCACTTACATTATTTGCAAATAAGGACAGTATTTTTTCCCCAAAACTATATGTCCTTTTTTGGTACTGGCTAGGAACTCCCATCTGATGTTTAGTAGCAAACAATCAATTATTTTGTTTGCTCAGTTAAAAAAAATTGTTTTGTTTTACTGTAAGGGAAAACACAATATTTGAAAAATATGTATGATGTTGGCTGTAGGTATCATAGATTACCTTTATTAGTTTGTGGAAACTTTTACATTTTTAGAGAGGTATACATACACTCATAGGTGTGTGTGTGTGTGTATGTGTGTGTGTGTGTGTGTGTGTGTTCTATGTATATTTATGTACTTTCCTTTTGGGTGTTGTGCATCCATCTTTTGTTTCTCGGGCAAACTCTACTTTATCATGTTATATTTTATATTCGTTGAATTTATTTGTTATTATTTTGTTCAAAGCTTTGACATTTTGGCCATTAGACTATTACTTAGCCTAAAAGTTGTCTTGTTGAGCTATCCAGATTGTACTGCCTCATAAAATTAGTCAGGAAATGTTCATTCTGTATTTCTTGAGTTTCTGTAAGATTAAATTAATAAAATTTAAATTTATTTGTTATATTTAATAAATTAATATAATTTATTTATTATATAATTATTTGCTTTATAATACTATTTTTTCCCCCAAATTTAAATATTTATTAAAATTAACTCTTGATGCCCTCTGTACCTGGAGAATTTTGCTAGAGAATATTTTAAATTGTAAATTCAAATTCCTGAATTGGTGTAAATCTACTGATTTTTTATTTCTAAATGTCCCCTTCTTCCCCCACTTTTTTTTACATTTTCCAATTATTTCCTTTCTTTTCTCTATTCCAATATCTTTCACCAGTTGAACTTTAGTCAATTCTCAATTTGAGAGACTGTTTTCTATTGGTGGAGAATGTGGAATGGCATTTAGCAATCTCTGTATGTGAAGTGTGCTAATCCTACTGGGTGGTTCAAGTTAAAAAATATGAGTGTAAGCGTACAAAAGCAAATAGATACAAGGTGTGTGGGCACACATGTATGGATGTGTATAAATATGCATGTATGCATTTACATTAATACCATAAATTTGTATTAAAATGTCCAATCCAGCTGGGCTCAGTGGCTCAGCCTGTAATCCCGTGCTTTGGGAGGCTGAGGTGAGTGGATTGCCTGAGCCCGCGGGTTCGAGACCCGCCTGGGCAAGTTGGCGAGACCTCATCTCTACAATAAATTAAAAAAAATTAGCCGGGTGTGGTAGCCCGTGCCTGTAGTTCCAGCTACTTGGAAGGCTGAGGTGGAAGGATCACCGGAGCCCAGCAGGTCAAGGCTGCAGTGGCCGGGAGCAGCCACTACACTCCAGTGTGGGTGACAGAGAGAGACTCCTACTCAAAAAAAATCTTAAAAAAAAAAAAAATCCAATCCAAATCCAAAACAACAATAAAACATTTAAAAGGGGGTTGGAAAGAACAACACAACATGCCAAAAACAAGTAGCAAGAAAGTAGGTTTAAAGCCGGGCTCAGTGGCTCAGCCTGTAATCTCGCACCTTTGGGAGGCTGATGTGAGTGGATTGCCTGAGCCTGCGGGTTCAAGACCCGCCTGGGCAGGGGAGACCTCATCTCTACAATAAAATCAAAAAATTAGCCGGGTGTGGTAGTGCGCACCTGTAATTCCGGCTACTCGGAAGGCTGAGGTGGAAGGATCGCCAGAGCCCAACTGGTCGAGGCTGAGGTGGCCAGGGGCAGCCACTGCATTCCAGTCTGGGTGACAGAGTGAGACTCCAACTCAAAAAAAAAGAAAAAGAAAAAAAGAAAGTAGGTTTATACACTAACATAATAAATTTCACCGACATAATCAGTTGTGAACTGTAAATAAAATTTGAGATTATCATATTGGATCTAAAGAATTGAAAACAAGCTAAAAGATACGCCTGTTAAATATAAGACATGCCATCATACTCGGTGAGCCATCTCTGAAACAAACAAGTGAATACTCATGCTGCCACTCATAAGTGGACCCTGATCACTGGTCAATGAGCACAAAGCAAGCATGTAGGCAGTGCATACAATATAATGATATAATGATCTCTGTATTTGAAGAATGAAGTGGAGCCACAGAGAGATTGGGTGCCTTGGTCAAAGTAAACAGCTTGTGCTCTTCATTTCATCAGTGTCTAGATGCTGCAAAATTAATCAGTGAAAACATATTAATTGTTTGTATACTAGTACATTGACTTTGAGAGGCAAGAAGCTCCAAAATAAAAAAGAGATGTCTGGATTGTTAAACTTATGATACTTGTTTACAGCCCACTGACTGTTTTTGTTCCAATTTATCTGGCTGAGATTCCTTTCCTTCATTTCAAATGCTGCCTTTCATGGAAAATTCATCAAAGTTGCGAACTTACCTTGAAGCATTCCCATATTGCTCTGACTGTGAGTCATCAGCCTCTGCTCTGCTCTCCCACACTAAGCAAATTTTATGTGTAAGAATATGCTTATAAGGATATATTATACAATATTGCACAATATTATATAATATTTATTATATAATATTATTACTTATGTCTGCCTTTTTTCTACTACAATGATTTAATTGTTTATACCCTTTATAGTAATTAACCCAGTATCATATCAGTTGTTGAGTATCAATAGATGTGCTATATAGATGAAAAGGAAGAAAAAGAAAGAATAAATAAATGTAAGTCATCAATGAAAATGTACCTCATTAAAATCTTAATTATAAGGAAGCTAGAGTGGGTAAATTAATATCAGACCAAGTATACTATAGAACAAAACTATCTCCAGGATAAATAGTGGCATCTTGTAATGATAAATAGCTTAATTTATCAAGATATAAAAGTACAAGGAAGAAATTCCATGTAATAAGACTATATAAAAAAAGTAAAAATTTATAGGAGTGAAAAGTAGAATAATTCATAATTAAAATTAGACATTTGCTTAATTGTCTTTCAGTAAATGATAAAAAAGTTAGATAGGTAATTAATAGTGATATAGCACAGCTAAAATACTGATAATTGCCTTGACTTTTACTGGCGTGTGTAGAGCATCAGAAATGGGTATTGAATGATGATAAAATTCCTTTTCTGCAATTGATACCATCTGTTATTAATCTGCCATCACGATATTTGCTTTTAATTTTATCATAATTTCATTTTTATTCAGGAAGAAATTAAATATCTCATCGTACTTATATCATGAAAGTATTTGAAATTCTAATTTAAGTTGCTTACAAATTCAACAAAAATGATGTAAAGATTTTAGACAATATTCAAGAAAAGATATTAAATATCTTTTTCAGAGAATAGAGGCTAGGTTAATACATAGTCCAAAAATTATTTTAAGATATCAATGTAACCTTTATATAAAGAAAAAATAAAGGAAAACTATAGGTCTTTTTGCTTATAAAAATATTTTAAAAGTGAAAACAGAAAATAATTAGAAAAAATTTTAACAAAGTAGGTTTCTGTCTGTGAAAAGATATGTTAATACTAGAAAAATTAAATTAATTCACTATACCAACATATTTTTAAAACAGATAAATGTATCCATATTAAAAATCAATAATTATATATTCATGAAGAGAAAATAAAACCATCAAAAGCATTTGAGAAAATGACTCACACAACCCACAAACATACACATCACTACACACATAACACCTGACTTTAGAAGGGAACAGCCTCAATGTGATTTAAACAGATCTAAGCAATGACAATAGCAGCAAACCCAAACCATGACAAATATGTCATCACTACTATGATGTGAATGTTGGGCTCCCGTCAAAATTCATGTTGAAACTTAAATCCCAGTGCAATAGTATTAAGAAGTAGGATCTTTAGGGGATGATTAACTCATGAAAGCTCCTTTCTCATGACTGATATTAGCACCTCATAACAAAAAGAGTCACACAGTGTTTGGCCCATTGGCCTGGTTTTTGCCCTTTCATCTCATGTGAGAGTACAATGTGAGGACACAGTGTTTGTCACCTCTGGAAGATACACCAACAAGGTGTCATCTTGGTAGCAGACATCCCTCACCAGACACACCAAACTTGCTGGCATCTTGATCTTGACCTAATCATCCTCCAGAAATGTGAGAAATAAATTTCTGCTTTTTTATAAATTAGACAGTTTCAGATATTTTCTCATGGCTGCACAGATGGACTAAGACAATAGTACTCTAAACATGTTTAGCATTCTATTTTAGGTTCAGAACAAGACAGGGAGTCTGTTTTTTCATTTTATTAAATTATGTACAATTGGAAAACTCAAGAAGCAGAAATTAATTAAGACATAAACTAGTTTTTCTTGAAGACTATATAATTGTTACATTGAATGATAAGAGATTGTGCATACAGCTTATTAGGACTAATTAGAAAATTTGGCTACAGATGCCTAGAATACAAAATGTACTAGTGTATATAATAATCATAAAAATATGCAAATATGTTAAAGGCAGATGATGCATCCTGGTCTCTATCACTTATTAGGTGTAATTCTGGGTGAAGTTACAATTAACTTTTCTGTATCTTTAATTTTCCTAGCTATAAAATGGATATAATGATAAAGCCTTTCTGGTTCCCATGTGTATTGTGAGTCACAACAAGTTTTTAATAAAGTGCTTAGCTCTGGTGCATAATACTTACTTTTAGATTTATTGTTATAATTAATAAAGTACATATAGAAATGTTAAAGCACAGATTTTGGCATTGAGTAAATAGGTATGCATTGATGTCATTGCATGATAACCCAGAATAGAGACGGCAAACTGCATATCTTTTATTCTCTAACAATAAATTTTTTAAAAAGAGTAATTAGGTGGTTTGCTTTTTGTACAGTTTATAACTATATTTGTGTCTATCTGTATACACAGATATAGTTACAAAACATCATGAAATAAATAAAAGGGAAGGCAATCTTTAAACTAGCAATTTACTGAAGATGGCAACTTGCTTTTACTTTTCAGTATGCACTTTTAAAGTATACATAAATATGAAAAATACAAAGAAAACTACTTATTACAGTAAACTAAGCTTCAGTAGATTGAAAGTTAAAATTCTAAAAATAAAAACACTCCTAGAAGACACCAGTAAGACTTCAGGATATGATATCTCAGGCTTTGTCCCTGTATTCAAACTGATTATTAGATAATTCTCTTAAAACAAAAATAGTTCTAAAAAGCTCAGGAATTTGCAATATAGTGGAACAAGAGTCTGCAACAGAGTAAGAAATGTACCTCACATGCCTGACACCATGGATCTTAGAATACACAATATCTACGCAAAAATGGTGGAAAGCATTGTTTTACTTTGCCAGCATCATCCCATCTCCTTGACTATCACTGCTCAGAGCCAAGAAGGAACATCCCAGACCATGAGTACTCCAGATAACCATCTTGCACAGCCTTTAAGAAATAATTCAAGGCCCGGCGCGGTGGCTCACGCCTATAATCACAGCACTTTGGGAGGCTGAGGTGAGAGGATTGCCTGAGCCCACGGGTTCACGACCAGCCTGGGCAACTTGGCAAGACCTCATCTCTTCAATTTATCAAAAAATTAGCCGAGTGTGGTGGTGCATGCTTGTAGTTCCAGCTACTTGGAAAGCTGAGGTGGAAAGATTGCCTGAGCCCAGCAGGTCGAGTCTATGGTGGCTGGGAACATGCCACTGCACTACAGTCTGGGTGACAGAGTGAGACTCCTACTCAAAAAAAAAAAAAGAAAGAAAGAAAGAAAGAAATTCAGTAACTTTGCAGTATACAAATATCAAAATAAAATCAGTCAGTTGTTTCTCTACACTAATAATAAACTACCTGAAAAAGAAATTTAAAAATTATATTTACAATAGCATCAAAAATAAAATATTTAGCAATACATTTAAGGAGGTGAGAGATCATTACACTGAAAACTATAAATTGTTGGAAAAAAATTTAAGGAGACAGAAACAAATGGAAACATATCCCTTATTCATGGATTGAAATTAATATTGCTAAAATGTCCATACTACCAAAAGCAGTCTATAGGTTGAATGCAATGCCTATTAAAATTCCAATGGCATTTTTCACAGAAACAGAAAAAAAATCCACTCTAAAATACACATGGAACTGCAAAAGATCCAAAATAGTTAAAACAATTTTGAGGGGGGAAAAAAATCTCTGGGGTTTTATACTTCTCGATTTCAAAGTATATTACAATAAAATCACTAATTCATAAAGATATTTGTACATGTTCTTTGCAGCACTATTCACAATATCCAAAATATGGGAATAACTGAAGTGTCCATCAACACATGAATGGAAATAGAAATTATAATACAAAAAAATTTCATATTATATGTGTATATATATACACACACAATAGAATATTATTCAGTCCTAAAAATGAAGCAGATTCTGCCACTTTAGATGACATGGATTAAAGCAGAGGACATTATCCTATGTGACATAGCCAGACACACTGAAAAATGCTGCATGGTATTAATTATCTGTGGAATTTGTAACACTGAGTAAAACAATGGGACTGAGTAGGGAAAGGAGGGTGCAGAGGGAAGTGTGAAAATGGAGTAAATGATACAAAGTTGTAGCTATGTAGCATGAATACATCTAAAGATCTAATGTAGAACCTGCGAAGTATAGTTATGAACATTGTGTTGTATCACGGTCATTTACCAGGATGGTAGATTTTAGGAACTCTTATCACCAAAAATGTTTTAAAAATTAAAGTTAGAAAGGTAACTATATTAGACTGATGGACATGGTTTTTGTTTTAGATTCCGAGAGTACACGTGCAGGTTTATTATGTGAATATATTGCATGATGATGAGGTTTGGGCTTCTTTTTAGCCTGTCATCTTAGTGATATACTTGATAACTAATGGGGTGGTTTTTTAAACTTTGCCTATCTCACTTTCCTGCTATAAGGATCCTCAGTGTCTGTTCCCATCTTTTTGTCCATGTACACACAGTGTTTAACTACCGTTTGTAAGTGAGGACATGTGGTATTTAGTTTTGTGTTTCTGTGTTAATTTATTTAGAATAATGGCCCCCAGCTTAATCCACGTTGCTGAAAAGAACATGATTTCTGATGTACGCACAGCTGGCATAGCACATTACTTACATATAGATAGGCGAGCTTCTGTAGGCAGTTATAAGTTAGATAAATGAGGAGGAACAGGGTGGTCAAATGTCCAGGCATCATTCTTAATGGAACACCACATTCTTGAGCAAATCCCTACCAACCATGCATACCAGAGATGCCCACTCAGTGGACTGTGGGATAACTGGCACAATAAACCACAGGCAGTAGGGAATTACCAGAAGCACTGAAGAATAGTGACCTAAGAAAAAACCTAGTTAAACAATAAGTTTTCACTATCTCAAATATATTTTGAGATGCTGCAAGTTATCTTAAGGATTAAACTGTAAGAATTGAAACTTGAGATCATAAGCTTGTCACACACAAATCTGAGCTTCTGGTGAGGGGGTTTCCAATTAAATGTGGGTTATCTCAGAAGGTTATACTTTGTATGAGGTGTCTCTTTTTAGCAGAGGCAGTTGTCAAAGTGGGGAGGTAATGAGGACTGCATTTGTTTAGTACTTCTAGCAACTAGGGGATAATTCTTTTAATCTTAACAGGGAACCTGTTCTACATTATTTGATTTTTGGTTTATATGTACTAGAAACTGCAAAGTAGAACACAGGTTGAAGGGTGCAGGAAACAGCCAGAGGGGCACCTCCCAAAATGGCGCTGAGCATGGTAAAACCACACCAGACAACAAAGGCCCTAGGTTCCGGCTTCTTCATGCATGGTTCCCCTAGTGCGCGTCCAATCATTTTCCATAATGTAGCTAGCTTTGTTATATGTCCAATGGGCCTGCAACACGGCGTCTGCCCACCCTGCTCCCATGCCGCTCCTCCAATAGAAACCTAGCACAGCCCTGTCCGGCCCCTGCCAGGCCCATAAATACACCCCTCTCCCTGCATAACTCTCTCTCTCGCTCTCTCTCTCTCCCTCTCTCTCTTGCTTTTTCTTGGTTACAGACCCTCTCTGTAACAGCCCCTTTAATAAATCTCTTGGTCCCAGCCGGGTGTGGAGCCATTACTGGCGCTGAAGTCCTTTCATTGGTGCTGTGGCTCAGATCGGGTGCTTCCTTGCCTCTGTGCGGGTGTATTCCTTAGGCAAGAGCCCTGACCCAGTGCCCGTGGCCACTCCAGCCCTCCTGAACCTTCCCCACTGTTTTGAACATGTGAGCTGCATCCACCAGCAATAATTGGATAGGTGAGTTCCCCAGACACGGAAGCTTAAAACTTGCTCGGGACCACCAGGGAAACTGACCGTTGATCATCCGGCAGTCCCTCTGGCCCCGGGGCAGGGGAAATGCACCCCGCCTCTGCCTTCACGGCCACAGTGGACCCTGAAGACTTCCTCTTCTCCTTTATCTCTCTCAAACCCTGAAAACTCCCATGGCTGTCGGGCTGCAGCTAAAGGCTTTCTCTTCTATCTCTCTCAAACCTTAAAACTCCCACAGCTGTTGGGCTGCAGCGGGCCCCAGGGGTCCCATGTCTGCTAACCCAAAGTGGTTTCTGTAAAATTCCCTCTCTCTCCCTCTCTCTCTTCCCCCCCCCAAGGACTCCCACGGCTGTTGGGCCACAGCAGACCCCAGGGGTCCCACGTCTGCTGGCCCACAGCAGATTCCGGAGGGCTCCCATGTCTGTCAGGCAATAGCAGACCTCGGAGGTTCCCGCATCTATTGCCCCACAGAAAACTCTGTTTGACTGGTAGGAATTGCAAACACTCCCTACCCACCGCTTGGTCAAGTGCTCTCTGTCTGTTCTGAAAATTCCTAGCGCTAGGTGCCTTGACCCCTCAGTTCTCCAGGAGAACCCTGGTTGTGCCAAACCTCTGTGATGACAGACTTTGCCACAGCCACACTTCTCAGACAGCCAGCTCTTTGGGAGATGCCCCGTTTAGTCCACCTGTCCCACCATGGGAGGCTTGTCATTGCTGCCAGCCGATTCCCCCCTTAAATGCCTCTTAAACAATCTCACTACACTCTATCCCCCGATATCAAGCCCAAACATCTAATTAACCTCTACACACAGGACTGGCCAACATATCCCTTAGACAACCAAAATCAGTGGCCCCATCAGGGGTCCCTCAATCCTGATATTATCTGGGACTTGTATAATTTCCGTGAGCATTCAAAATGGTGGGTAGAGATTCCCTATGTTCAGTCCTTTTCTCTCCTCTGTGAACATCCCCGTCTTTGCCTCAACTGTAACCCCTCTAACCTCTATCCCCAGCTCATACTAGCATCCGCTCCTTCTTCTACAGCTTCTCTCCCTTCCACTGTACCACATGCATCTGTGCTTCCTCCTCTAAACTCCCCTCCCCCCTGCAGACACTGCAAGTCCCATTTCTCCTCCCTCCTCTTCCGTCTCAGATTTTGACCCTGCAGACAAGCCCCACACCTTACAGACAACCCAAGGCTCCCCCACCCCCATCTTCCTCTTCAGCTCCACCCACTTCTGCTCCAGCAATTCAACCTCTATACCCTCCCTTTTCAATCACTCACCAGTGTAGCCCTCCAGTAACCTGATTCAAGGCCACACCGGTCATCCTCGCCCCCCTCTGCAAAGTAGCGGGTGCAGAGGGTATTGTTCAGGTACATGTCCCCTTCTCTATCTCAGACCTCTCACAAATAAAAAACGTCTTAAATCATACACAACTAATCCTGCCACCTCCCTCCTCTATTTCTAACGTCAACCCAGCAGATAAACCTCCTATAGTCTGCCTTTGCTATTCCACTCTCCATCAGTTTCTCCTCCTTCTCACCCTCCACCTTTATCTGGTAAGGAGGGGCTGGTGTCTCCAGCCGGGTCACCTGACCTCAGTCTCCAGTCTTTCTCTTTTGTCTTTGGAGGAGGGGCTGGTGCCAAAAGCCACAGTGCCTGACCCCAACCTCCAACTTTCTCAACCCCCTTCCCCTCACTGCTTGATAACACCCTGGTGGCAGCTCTACCAGCTGCAACTAGTCACCACCCCCACATATACTTAAAAAAAACCCATCCAAGTTTCCAAATGGCTTAATAGGTCTCTTCTCAAGGAGGTGGCTGGGACAAAAGATGTTAAAAAAATTCTTCTTTGTTGTTTTCTTGTCATAAATTTCTCTCAAATTATATCTAAACTGGGACTATATCAACCTTCTTCCCAGGCAAAAATAAAGGGATCATGTAAATAAATCCTGTTAGCTAACTACAAAAAGGTGTTAATAAACAGGTTAACTAGGACAGAATAAAAGAGGTTTTTCAAAGACCAGATGGAAATCCAGCAATGTTTCTAAGTCACCTCTCTGAGACATTACAGCAGTTTACTAATATTGATTTAAACTCTGTAGAGGGACAAACTCTTTTGGCTATATATTTTATCTCCCAGTCAACAGCAGGTATTAGGCACAAACTCCAAAAATTACAAAGGGCCCACAAACCCCTCAATTAGAGCTATTGGACACAGCCTTTAAAATCTCTAACAACCAAAAGGAGGAAAAAATACAGGACCACCAACATAAGCAGGAAGCACTTCAGCTTTTATCTACCACTTTAGCAGAAAAAGCCACCACTGATAATCTTCCACCCCAGATGGTCAATAGCAGAGGGGTACACAGCCCCCTTCCCAGGTTTGTTTCCGATGCCATCAAAATGGGCATATGGCCAAAGACTGTCAAGCCCTGCCCACCAGCAACACCCTGTCCCAAATGCAAACAGCATAGACATTGGGTTCATGATTGCCTCATTCGCCCAGAAGAAGGAGAGCACATGGCCTAGAGGCTTGCTGCAATTAGGGGACACCAGGCATCTTACACGATCTCAAAAGGGGATCTCTTGGGCTTGCTCCAGTCAGATTGACTCGCCCCTAATTTTGTAGCCCCAAATGTCTTCGGAACAAACTATTAAACCAACCGAGCTTAGGGTGGAAATATCAGTAGCTGGTGGGGTTATATCATTTGTTATTAATACAGGGGCTACATGCTCAGCTCTACTTAAATTTTCTGGTCCACTCCTTCCTTCACCCCTTTTGGTTGTGGGGGTACAGGGCATTATATCCAGGCCCCTCACTACGCCATTACTTCCATGCGTTCTGGGAAATAAAATATTTCAACACTCTTTCCTTATTATGCCAACATGTCCAGCTCCATTATTGGAAAGGGACATTATGACAAAAATTAAAACTCATATTATTCTTTACCCTGAGCCATCACCACTGTACTTTTTGGGTGCCTTTGTATAACTTTGGATTCCCCTAATAGTTCTATGTTAGATTCTATCTAAGCCCTTCCACTGCATATAAACTTATTGCTTTGGTTAGAGCTCTAAGGTTAAAAAAAATGTAAAAAGTTGTTGGTGTAAGGTATGTTTTTAGTAAAAAAGGATAAAAAAAGATGAATAATTATGTTAAGAAAATCTTATATGGTACATTTTTATTCTATAATAAAATGACTGGTTAAAGAAAGTATCAAACAAAAATATAAGGTTTAAGTGAGGTTTTTTTCTTTTCAAAATCGTTGGACTATCATTTTGGCTAAATAAGTAACTTTTACAATAACTACTGTGATTTTGTGTTATAACATGCTTTTAAAAACTTTGGTACTTAAACTCTTCAAGTTCTTAATTCAGTCTCTAGGGTGAGATAAGCAGCAATCTCCAGGAACCACACCTACCCCATCCCCTTTTAAATTGCCTAAAGGCCAGGTAAATTAATTTCACTAACAACACCGCCAAATTGCTAACGAACTTTAAAATCTCCTTCCAGGCACAAGGATTAGCATCCAACATAGGATGAGTGGCAAAATAACCTGGGCTTCACTCTCTAACATGTCAATTGTTATAAAAGTATATCAGACCCATTATAAAAACAAAGGAAACTGTTTTCTCTTGCCAATGTTTACCTGTTTTGAATTCTCAATTCAAGCTATAACCTAACTACATGTCTCTAATGTTTTCAATCTTTCTTCAGACTTTATATCAAAGTGGCTATATTTCCTTGTTAAAATACAACTATAGATAATTTACAAAGAAATATTTCAACTTATGTTAATAAATACATACAATTTATGGAACTTTCACTTTTCCAACATTATTTTTTGGGACAATAACTCTTTTCATCATCGTTTGCTTAATAATCTTTGCCTATGCTCTCACTTGATGTTTTATCAGATCCAAATAGCATTTGCTTAAGGTTCTGCCATTTCCTGTTCATGCCCTTAAAAATAAATAGATAGAGACATTGCTATGGCCCCATCTCAGCAGAAAGTAGATACAAAAAATGATCTTCACCCCATTTCCCAGGATTATAAAAATACTTCCAAGAGCAGGAATAAAAAATAAAAGGTACCTATAAAAACCAAAACCAAAACCAAAACAAAAACCTTAGCTTATTCTTAGTCTTTTGGCCTCAGTATAGTGATTAACAAGCATTCAGCCATTCTACTGAAGGACAAAGAGCAGTCTATCCCATCCCCCCTAGGCAAGTCTTCAGGTACAAGATCAGTCACTCATTCCTTTTTGTTACTGCCTCAATGTCCCGTACCTCTTATGGGCAGGGACATTCTAGCCAAATTCCAGGTGTCCATCACCTTTAACCCAAGTACAGCCCTTAACAACCCATCTCCCACAACCCCATTTTTGGTCCTCCTAACTACTAACGATTCCCCAACTGAATCACTTCCTCCTTTACCCCTTTCTATAATAAATCCTCAGGTATGGGACATAAACTTCCCCCCATTCTTGTCCCAACTCACCACCCATACAAATCAAAATCCAAACAAACATCCTGGGTTCAGCACAGGAGACTTGTAACCCTTGGCCCCTTTCCTTTCTTGGCTTAATTGCCATCTTCCTTACTACATTACTTACTTGGTCAACACCTACAAATTGGCCATCTACAACCAAAGCTTTGTTGGCTATTACATACCTCCTCATCATAACTAGCTTCTTATTAAGTGTCTTTTATAAAAATTCACCCCTTACAACACTATGTTTACCAGCCTAACCCTCCTTCCCCTATTAATTTTAACCCACCTCAAGGGTGAAACAACTCCACCTGTCCCACCATTTCACTGGAGATTCTTTGTAAAAGAGTCCTGGACTTCTAAAGACCACTCACATACCCAATGTCTGGCCACAGTGGACTGCCAGTCATATGGCTGCCAGTCTCGAGTTTCTATCCCCATCTCTTGCTCTTCCATGCACTCACTTTCTTTAACGTGGCACAAAGTACCTCAATTCTGCTTTCTTTTTGACCAAACCCGAGATTTCTGTAAGCAAAACCCTGAAATTTATGGGGATGTCCAAAACTCTCTTACACACTCCACTCCATAAACATAAATAGGTTTGACGATGGTAGAGACATTTTTCTTTTCACTTCACAAGGCGGAGACCAATTCTACTTAACGTCAAACATCCCTGGGCTGACATGTGGGCAAAAGCGGTGGTAGGCAAAGTATACAACAAAATCCTTAACTCCACCCCAGCAGGAACCATCAAAATTTACCACACTTATGTCCCAATTCAGCCAAATATCCCAAAGCTAGCCCCTGAAATAACAAAACAAGAGGCAATATTACAAACCTCCATAAAACAGACAGCTCCTTTCACTTGCTTACAACACCCTCTTGTCACCTGGCTGGCCCCAATCCTAGGTCCTGTCATTCTAATTTGTGTTTTTTGTTTAATAGCCCCATGTATCTTCAAATTTCTCCAACAATGCTTGATTAAACTCTCAAATCAAAACCTCAACCTCCTATTACTCAGTAGTTATCAACTTGTCCCAGTAGAGGAGTCAACACCTCGTCCCTAAATATCACTTAACTTTTCTTTTAGCTATGTTCTCTTCCAGGTTCTCTATTTACCTTCACAGTCTACTGCAAGACAGCTGGTTACTACCGCCCTCGTGCCCACTGGAGTCATTTTCCATAATGTAGCTAGCTTTGTTATACATCCAATGGGCCTGCAACACGGCATCTGACCACCCTGCTCCCGTGCCACTTCTCCAATAGAAACCTAGCACAGCCCCTTCCGGCCCCTGCCAGGCCCATAAATACACCCCTCTCCCTGCATAGCTCTCTCTCTCTCTCTCTCTTGCTTTTTCTCCGTTACAGATCCTCTCTGTAACAGCCCCTTTAATAAATCTCTTGATCCCGACAAGTTGCCATTCTACATTTACAAGGAACTTTCCTGGAACTCTCACCTTCAAAAATCTTCACCTTCAGTGCCTACCTCTGGATCCTATTCTGGCTGGTTCTGTGCCCTTCCCCCACCCCACAATGCCCACATCCAGCAGGAAGCAGCCAGAAAGAGTAATGAGGCCCCTCTCCCAAACAAACAGAAAAGGTGGGAATGAAGTGTGCAGGAAACAGCCAGAGGGGCGCCTCCCAAAATGGCGCCAAGCGTGGTAAAACCACACTAGAAAACAAAGGCCCTAGGTTCCAGCTTCTTCATCTATTAATCAGTATTTCTAAATATAATATTATTTTAATTCAAATATAATGATGATATATAATAAATGCCAATGACTAATGTTCTTAGTTTTGAAATAGACTTAGATGCCTTGATTTTATTTAAATTCAGTTATGACTAATTCTTTTATACATTCCAATTTTGATGCATGCAAGATAAAATCTATCTTTATATAAAAGAGTTTATATTTAAAAGAATTATGAAATTTTACTTTTAATAAATTTGAATCTCTAACAATTCCTTTATCTCTGAATATTTTCCTACAAGCTCCGTATTCCATCAATATTGAGGAGAAAACATACACTTTCCTTCTTGAAAAACAGTAAGTGAACATTATTTTTTCATTCAGTTGTTTTTTGTATCTTAAAAATTTACAATCAACACCCTAAATTCAACTTTAAAAAGAGCATACTGTATTTTATTTATTTAACATGGTATATCTCCTCTGTCATCCCTTTTAGTCTTGAGTTTTAAGTCATCATTTTGACATTTTAAGTTGAATAATCTAGCTGAAGTTTAATTTAATGATATAAATATTAACTTATTTCAGAAATGAAAATCACTACTTCTTAAAATAAAAACACAAATATAGCAATAAAGAGTATAATTTTTATTTGTATAGGTATAATTTTTTCATCTGTCATATCATTTTATATATTTATATTATTTCAAATATTTTACTTGATATTATACATGCTAAAGCCAATTTAAAATGAGGACCAGGCCTGAAAAATGCCTGAAGAAATTAAACCAGCTAGACCAAACAACCAGCTAGTTTTAACCTTGCTTGAATGGCAAACACAAGCAAAACTTAACTGGGGTCATTTTGGTTAAATGTTTGTGTTAGAGAAATACAAAATGTAACTTCAACCAATCAAAAACTAAATACAACTAACATTTAATTATGTGGTCAAGGATATTTTAACAAGGTAACCCAGTAAAGGAAATTTTATAACTGTGATCAATCTAATAATTTATTTGTTTGACTTTGATATTCACCCAATAAACACTTGCCTTTTACACTTCATTGTTAGAGTATTAGACCTATTTTGATTTGATGGTTTCAAATTCATAATTGTTCAAACAAATTTTTAAAAATATTATTGTGCTTCAGATTTTTTTTAAGACTCAATAATGTTTTTCTTACTGTGCTACAGTAAATACATTGAATCTCTTAAATCCACTCTTTTCTACTTTCATTCTGTGAGGAAATCAATGTTACTAATCATATATGTGTGAGTATAACTATATATATGATTTTGTATATATATCCTTCCATAATTTTCTATTCAATTTATCCTTTACTTAAAGCATATTGAACCAACAAAAAATTTTTTTGTTTGTTTTTCAAAAATGTATTCAGTGTTTTGAATGATGTATAGTTTTCTTGGCTTACTCTTGGCACATATATCAGCTCATTCTTTAATAATAGTTAATATTTCATAGTATATGATATTGACAGGTAAAAAAGTTTCCAGAGATTATCACTAGGGAGTCTGCAACAAACATCCTTGTATATATCTTCTTCTTCTTCTTCTTCTTCTTCTTCTTCTTCTTCTTCTTCTTTTTTTTTCAGCTTTTTTTTTAAGTTGGAATCTTACTCTTTGTCGCCCAGGCTGGAGTACAGTGGCATGATCACAGGCACCGCAGTCTTAACCTGCTGGGCTTAGGCAATCCTTCTGCCTCAGCCTTCCAAGTTGCTGGAACTATAAATGCATGCCACTATGCCCAGCTAGGTTTTTTTTTTTTTTTTGGTATTGATTGTAAAGCCGAGGTCTCACCAAGTTGCCTAGGCTGGTCTTGAACCCCTTGGCTCAGGTAATCCTCTTGCCTCTGCCTCCTAATAGCTGGGATTACAGGCTGAGCCACTATGCCTACCCTTGTATTCTATTTATTAGAGCTTTTGTTTTATAGATTTGGTATCAACAAGGGTGTTTCTGGATGAGAATCAACAATAATAGCAACAATAATAAATAATATTTTTGAATTACTTAATTCTAAGTGCTATGTATTTTAATTTTATGGTGCTCATTTTAAAAAATAATATTTAAGTCAAGTGCAGTGGCTCATACTTGTAGTCCCCAGCACTTTGGGAGGTGGAGGTGAGAGGATTGCCTGAGCTCAGAGGTTCGAGACCAACATGGAGAGGCTTTGTCTCTACAGTAAATCAAGAAATGAGCCTAGCATGTGACGCGTGCCTGTGATTCCCGCTACTTGGAAGGCTGAGGTGGAAGGATCGCCTCAGCCCAGCAGGTCGTGACTGTGGTAGCTGTGAGTGCCCCTGCACTCCAGCCTGGGCAACAGAGTGAAACTCCGACTCAAAAATAGTAATAATAATAATCATCATCGTCATCTTTAAAAGCTTATTTTTGAAATTATGATTATAGTCTTTAATCATTGTTAGTTCATTAAGAACTAGCATTTATTTTTTTTACTTTCTTTGTGTTGTGAATTTCCTTCACATGAGATATTATCTTTGAATTGTTATTTTTATTTTTACTGCATTACTGAATAACCCAGACTCTTTTGTAGGTTAACGTAGATGCAAAAAAGTATTCTTTTGAGGGTTCAGGGAGATTAAACTTGACAAAAGTATTATCTTTTAAAATTATACAGGCATGATATCTGTTATGTGTTTTATCTATAATTCCTTTTCTCTAGAACCTCTTCTGGATTCCCATTTCCATCATTCCACTTTCTTGCTCACAGTCATTAAAATGTGACTCTGCCTGTGTACCAGAATTCATTGTCCAGGACTTGCACTGAAATTCGCATTTTTTTCTTAAATGAACTTATATTTAAAAAAAATAAACTGATAATCCCAGTGTTTTCACTGGGAAACTCTCCAGTTTTGTTATTTGAATTGAAGACAATAATGAAAGAAATGGAAGAAAATGAAGCAAATATAAAGGCAGAAGTCATGGTGAAAGAAAGTACTATGTGAGTGCTTCAGTTCCTCTTCTGGTATGGCCTTGAAATGCCTCTTGGTGTTTCAAGTCTTTGAAAAATTTCAGTCTTCCTATCATAAGTAATGGTGGTAGATACTGCTCAATGATCACTATCTTCCCAATGAAATTATATTTTTTCACCATACTTATATCAGGTTTGTCTATAAAAGTGGTTTGGTTTACGAATTTTGATCAAAACACTTGTATACCTCTTCTGAAGAAAGTCTTTAGAATTTAGAACTGTTGTGTTTTTCTACAATTTAATTTTTCCTCCTGTTACAAGAAAGGCATGCTTCAGGGAGAGGCCACATCTTTTTCTAGGTTTCATAATAAAGGTGGCATGGAGCTAACTCTTTAGTAAACTTGTGAAGGACACTCATTTTAAGGCACTGAGAATTTGGGGGTTATTTTACCAAAATATAACATCATGAAAATTGTTTAATATAAATGTATATATATAAACCTTATATATACAGGTTTTCATAATTTAATGTAAATACACATGTATATATAATCTATATATTTCTACTTGTTGGTAAATACTAAATTGTTTATGCTGTGAAATTGCAATTGAATGTAAAAGAAAACTGTTGTTGACATCTGGAAGCCCTGGTTATTATTGTACATAATTATGTGTTTGTGAGTTCGCATATACACAGGTGCTTAATTTGAATTTATTAATTTGAATTTATTAATGCATCCATACTGTTTCTTGATCATACTGCTTTTAAAAAAACTTTTACAATATGCTATCAGAAAGCAGCAAGATAATGGAGAGATAAGTTTATTTAGTTTCTGAATGTTTGGATTATAAAATGAAAGTAAATTTTAAAAATTTTATTATTCTAGAAGTTATTCTTATAAATGATATGATTACAATAAAGTGTTATTCTTTTGCTTTAATTAGGGCATTTTTACACCCACATTTCCTGGTCTATTTGTATGACAAATTAGAAACATTCTTCATTTACAAAGGTAAGTTTTGATTTCTGCCAAGTAGATTCACATTATTTTATGTGGTTAAGGTACCATTGTTGGTGAGGGAATGATACTTTATAACCCACAGAATTATTGAGAAAACAGATCACAAACCCAAATATATTTACTATGAAAGTATAGTAAACAAAAGAATAGAACAACTGTGTTTTAAAACCAGAACTCAGTAATCACTTGTCCAAAAAAGACATTACAAGTATATCTGTAAGAATTAGGAGTTTAAGGGGGAAAATAAGTGAATGAAGGAGCTATATATTAGAGGACCTGAGTAGTGGAGGAAATAGCAGAAATTATTTTATAATAAGTACTCGGGGAACTGGTGAGAGTGAGGATGTAAAAGCAGATTGTGTATAAAATCTGAATATGGTCACACTTGAAACATTGAAATTTGAATTGTATCCAAAAGGTATTTAAGAGTCAGGAAAGTTTTGAAATTATGTAGGAAAGTTAATTTTACCCTGTAAGGTATTTATTTTGGCAGAATGTGTGATTGGGAAGAAACAAATGCACATAATTGACATTCTGTGCTATATGGGAATTGCGATAAGATGAAATAAAAAATATGGTAACTGAGAAAGAATTTTCCCTCCTGAACACATTGCAAGCAGAAAGCAGGAAAAAAAAAAGCATAAGGTCCCTATTCTGAAACAGGTCACTATTTAGCAATAGGGAGATCAGACATTTTGTGTCTGAGAGAAAGTAAGCACAGAAGGTGAATTTCACATTTAGCTTGGCTCTCTGACTAGGCATAATGTCCAGACCATAACCTTGGAAGGTGGAACTAAGCAGAACTTTAAAGAGTTTGGAGTTTAGGGCTGCTTAAGCACCTGCGACTTGCATGACACACTACCAGGGATGAATATATCAATCTAAAAATTCAAGGAAAATCAACCAACCAACCAACCATCAAGCAAACAACAACAACAACAACAACAACAAAACTTTATAAAAGTCTTATGACAGAGATAAACTATCACATTTCAATAATCACCCTGAAAGTGAACAGACTAAATGCACCAATGAAAAGACATAGAATGGCAAACTGGATTATTAAAAAATAAAAACAACAACCATGCTCCAACAATATGCTGTGTCCAGGAAACATATTCCATTATAAAGGACACTCACAGATTCAAATTTAGAGGATATAAAACAAATATTCAGGTGAACAGAACACAACAAATGGCAAGAGTTGTGATCTTAATATCAAACACAACAGTCTTTGAGATATTAAAAATCTAAAAAGATACAAGACACTACATAATGATAAAAAGTTCAATCCATTCACAAGAAATTTCTATCTTAAACATATATGCACCTGACACAGAAGCACCAGCTTCTATAAAGCAGCTACTAAGTAAACTAAAAAAGATATTGACTCTAACACTATTATAGCTGGGGACTTAAATCTCCACTAACAACCTTAGATAGATAGATCATTGGGACAGAAAATCAGTAAGGAGCTCCAGACTGACAACTTGACACTTGACCAAATGGACTTAATAGATACCTACAGAACACTCCACTGAACAACCACAGAATATGCATTCCATTATCGACACATGGAACGTACTTCCAGATTGACCATATCCTCAGCCATAAATCAAGCATAAAAAAATTTCGTAAGATCAAAATGATGCTTCTCAGACCACAGAGGAATAAAAATATCAACACACACACACATGCACACAAACCCAAATTCACAAAGACATAGACACTAAACAGCATGATGCTGAACAATTCCTGGATCAGCACAGAAATCAAAACAAATTAAAAGATTCATGGAAACAAGTGAAAATAAAGACACATTTTAGCAAAACCTTTGGGATGGCATGAAGTCAGTACTAAGAGGGAAATTTAGATAACTACAAGCACACATCAAGAAACTAGAAAGATCACACATTAACAGCCCAACAAATCACCTAGGGAAGCTGAAAAGACAAGCCCACCAAAACCCTCATTTTAGAAGAAGAATACAGGTCACCAAAGCAAAAGCCCAAATACAGGACATAGAAGGCAAGCATATCATAGAAAAAAATTAATGAAACAAAAAGCTGTTCTTTGAAATGATAAACAAGATTGATGGACTCCTAGTAAGACTGACCAAGAAAAAGAGAGAGAAAGTCCAAATAAACACAGAAACGCAAAAGATCAAGTCACAACTGACCTCAAAGAAATACAAATGATTATCAGAGATTACTCTTCACACCTGTATGGAAACAAACCCCGAAATCTAAATGAAATGGAGAACTTTCTGGCATCATATAACCTTTCAAGGATGAAACAAGAAGAAATTGAGACCCTAAATAAACTAATAACAACCCAGAAAATTGACTCTGTCAGAAGAAAACTACCTACAAAAAAAGTCCTGGATCAGATGGCTTTTCAATTGAATTCTACTAAACATACAAGGAGGAGCTGATACCAATCCTATTGAGAGTATCCCAGGCAATCAAGAAAGATAGAGAACTCTCCCCAAATCATTTTATGAAGCTAACATCACATTGATACCCAAACTGGGAAAAGATCCAACAAAGAGAGAGAACCACGGGCCAATTTCCCGGATGAACACAGATGCAAAAACCTCAACAAGATTCTAGCAAATTGGATTCAACAATACATCTCAAAAATCATCCACAATAACTGAGTAGGCCTTATCCCTGGGATAAAGGGCAGGTTCAACATCCGCAAGTCCATAAGTGTAACTGAATACATCAACAGATGTAAAATCAAGAATCACATGATTACACAGAAAAAGCTCTAAATAAAATCCAGCATCCCTTCTTGATAAAACCCTGTGAACACCTAGGTATAGAGGAAACATACCTCAAAATAGTAGAGCCATCTATGATAAACCCACAGCCAACATATTGCTAAACAGACAGAAATCGGAAGCATTTCCCCTGGAAACAGGAACTATGTCTGGCCCCTGGCTCCTCTCCTTCTGTTCAATATAGTGGTGGAAATCCTAGGTAGAGCAATCAGACAAGAGAAAGTTATCCAAATAGTAAAAGAGGAAATTAACTTATTCCTCTTTGATAATGATATGATCCTATACCTTGAAAAGGCAATAGAATCTGTGACAATCCTTCTTACACTGAAAAAGGACTTTGGCAAAGTCTCAGGGTACAAAATAAATGTCACTTTTTTTTTGAGTTGGAGTCTCACTCAGTTGCCCAGACTGGAGTGCAGTGGTCGCTCCCGGCCACCGTAGCCTCGCCTGCTGGGCTCCAGCTATCCTTCCACCTCAGTCTTCCAAGTAGCTGGAACTACAGGCATGCGCTACCATGCCTGGCTAATTTTTTGATTTATTGTAGAGATGAGTTCTCACCAAGTTGCCCAGGCGGGTCTCGAACCCGCGGGTTCAGGAAATCCACTCACCTCAGCCTCCCAAAGCGCAGGATTACAGGCTGAGCCACCGAGCCTGGCCAAATGTCACATTCTTATTCACCAAAAACAAACAGGCAGAGAATCAAATAAACAGCACAATCTCATTCACAACACAACCAAAACAAAACAAAACAAAAACAAAAACAAAAACCCAAAAGTAAAAAAACTCTACTTGTCCATCTTGCTAATGTCCTGCTGGAAATCCTCTACATTTATTTAAATTTTTGTGAAGTCTTTAGAAATTTTTGTATTCAAGGTCATGCTATCAACAAGAAGGGACAATTTTACTTTTACTTTCCAATTTTGATGTATTTTATATCTTTCTCTTGTCTAATTGCTTTGTATAGCAAAAAATAAAAATGATGAGAGTGAGCATTGTTGCTTATTTTTTATTTTGGAGAGAAAGGCTTTAGTTTTTTGTTATTGAGTATAATGTTAGCTCTGAAGTTTTCAAATATCATCTTTATTATGATTAGGTAATTTCCTTCTATTTCTAGTTTTCCTTTTTTGATAAAGTTGTTGATTACGTTCAGTGCTTTTTTATGTCTATTAATTTGATCATGTAAATTGTATTCATTGTTCTGTGATATGGTATATCACATTGATTTTCTTTTGCTCAACCATTCTTACATTTCAGAGATAAATTACACTCGATTTATGTGATGCTTTTAATATGCTGTGGATAGACTTTTTGAGAATGTTTACATCTATATGCATCAGGAATATTGGCTTGTAGTTTTCTTTTTTGGTAATATTTTTGTATGGATTTGGTGTCTGGCCTCATAGAGTAACTTTGGAACTGTTTCTTTATTAATGTCTTAGAGAATTTGAGAATAATTGGTATGGTGCTGATTCTTCTTTAAATGTTTGGTAGAATTCACCAATGAGTTCCTCTGACCCTGAACTTTTCATTGTTGGGAACTTTTGATTACTGATCTGGTTTTCATGCTTTCTATGAGTCCTTTTATATTTTGTACCTCTTTATGAGTCAGTCTCAATAACTTGTATGTTTATAGAATGTTGTCAATTGCTTCTAGCTTATCCAGTTTGCTAATATATAATTGTCATATTACTTTCTTAAACTTAAAAAAAATTTGTGTCATAAGTTTTAATGTGTTTGTTTTATTTCTGATTTTAATTATATTAGTTTTTCTATTTTCCAGGTATATCTCAGCAGAATTTCCAATTTTGTTTATCTTTTCAAAAAATGTACTCACTTTTTAATTTTTATATTGTTTTTCTACTTTCTCTTGTTTATGTTGGTTCTACTTCGTTCTGTTATGTTTGTTTTTTCTTCTTTTATTTTCCTGCCAACTTTGGGCTTTGCTTTTTCTTCTTTTTTTTTAACCCCCTCCAAGTAAAAATAGCTTGTTTGTTATATTTGTATTTTTCAAAAATATAAATATATAGTTAGGAGCTTCCCTCTGCTTTTGTTCTATCCATGGTTTTTATGCTTTTGTTTGTCTCAAGCTATTTTCTAATTTCCATTTTGATTTTCTCTTTTACCAAATGGGTTTTAAATAATGTGTTTTTTAATTTCAACCTATTTATTAATTTTTTAACATCTTATTCTATTGATTTATAGTTTAATTCTATTGTGCTTAGAAAAAATGCTTGGCATGATTTTAATTTATTAAAATTTGTTAGACTTGTTTTGTGACCTAATATGTGATCTATCTGGAGAAAGATACGTGTGCACTTGAGAAGAAAGTGGATTCTGTTTGTTGGATGCAACAATCTGTATATGTTTGTTAAAACTATTTGGTTTAGAGTGTCATTTAGGTCTTCTGTTCTTTTATTAATCTTCTGTTTGAATGTTCTATTCATTATTTATAATAGGATATTAAAGTCTCCATTCATTTTTTGTGTTGGTGTTTATTTTCCCTTCAGTTTTACTTACTTATGTGTTATAGTACTGAGTATATTCTGGTATGAATATTTATAATTATTGTATCTTCTTTAGATATTTTATCATTATAAAATGCCCTTTTTCTCTTATGGCAGTTTGTTTCTTAAAATCCATTTTATTTTTATAAATATAAAAATTCCTGCTTCCTTTTGCTTATCATTTGCATGGAATTTCTTTATCTATCTATTCATTTACAGCCTATGTCTGTCCTTAAGTGCAAAGTGAATTTCATATACACTTTATAGTTGGCCCTTGTTTTGTTATCCATTCACCATTTTATGTCTTTTGATTATATAAAAGCTGCACATTAACATAAATATAGCTATATTTATACTTGAAACAATTATTAATAGGGAAAATTTGCTATTGCCAACTTGATTGTTTTCTGTTAATATTGCATTTTGGCTGTTTATCTTTTCTAGCAGTCTTCCTTTGTATTTTAAAAATTATTTGTTCAAGGTCCGCTTATGAGTGAGAACATATGCTACTCTGTTCTTTGTTTCTGTGATAGGTCACTGAATATGATCGACTCCAAATCCATCCAAGTTGCTGCTCCAAATCTATCCATATATTTGTCCTTCTTTATGACTGCATAATATTCCATTGTGTATATGTACCACATTTTCTTTATCCAGTTATAACACTATAAGAAGGCGTTTGGCAGTAATGGGAAACTGTCAGGGGAAGGAGGGTGGGATTGGCAGTTGAAGGAAACTGCTAGGAGAGGGAGGGGCATACCTCATCAACAAGGGTACCTACATAATCAATGTTTGTATACGTAAAGTACCCCACATCTTTATAATTAAAAAAAGGAAAAAAATTGTGTTGATGTGCTCTGATTGCTTTCTTTTTTTGTGTTAAAAAAAACTGTGCAATATTTTTCATTATAAACCTTTATTTTTGACTGATAATGTAACTTTTGTCACATATAAAAACTCTACATTTTTTATATCATCTACCTATACTTTCCTGGTTTTCAGAATTTATATCTTTTTATGTTGTGTGTCTTTTAGCATCTATTTTATAGTTGTGCTAACACATTTGTCTTTAATTTTTTAAGTTGAATTAAAAGTGATTTACCCACCACCATTATAGTAACATAGGGTTCTTTGTATTTCTATGTATTTACTTTTACCAATGAGACTTATAGTTTCTTATTATACTGTAAATCTGTGTCTTTTTGCATCAGTTTGATAAGCTACCTTAATATTTCTAGTAAGGCAGATTTAGTGATAATAAATTGCAGCACTTTTTGTTTTTCTCTTTTAGTCTTCATTGCCTTCATTTTGAAGAATAGTTTTGCTTTGTATAATATGCTTATTTGGCTTTTCTTTTTCTTTCAGCATTTAAAAATATTTTATCCCACTTCCTTTTTGGCCAGGAAAGTTTCTTCTGGAAAAAAAAAAACATCTGATCAGTGTCTTATGTAGTTTTCTTTGAATGTGACAAGTTGCTCTTCTTTTGTGCTTTTCAAAGTTCTTTGTTTTTGATAAGATCTCTACACCTGCACTAGCACCTGTTGTTTTTTGAATTGTTAGTGATAGACATCCTTACTGGAGTTAGGTGATATCTTGACATAATTGTTCTAATTGTTTTAAGTATCATGTTATGAATATAGATTTGTAAGTCACATTTTTTTTATTAATCAATATTTTTTATTATGGTTTTGTGGGGTATAGTTAAGAGTTAGGTGTACAATTATGTTTCATTCAGGCACCCTGTTGATAAGAGGTGTTTTCCCATCCCCAGATAGATATTTGCTACTGTTAATCCCATCCCCCTCCCTCCCCATAGTTTCCCAGTACCGTCAGTCATTTTCTTATACTATTACATTGGATGTTCAAGGTTCATTATATGAGTGAGAACATGTGATACTCGGATCTTTGTTTCTGTGAGAGGTCACTCAGTATTATAGACTCTAGTTCCATCCAGGTTGCTGCGAGATTCATGATTTTGTTCTTTTTTATGGCTGCATAGTATTCCATCATGTATATGTACCACATTTTTAAAATCCAGTCCTCTTTTGATGGGCAGCATGGTTGCTTCCAGGTTCTTGCTATTGTGAACAACGCTGCGATAAACATACGTGTGCAGGTATCTTTTTTATAGAGTGATTTGTGTTCTTCAGGGTATATTCCCAGTAGGGGGATTGCAGGGTCATATGGAAGGTCAATTTTTAGAGCTTTTAGGAATTGCCACACTGCTTTCCACAGAGGTTACACTAGTTTACACTCCCACCAACAGTGTAGAAGTGTTCCCTTTTTGCCACACCCTCTCCAGCAGCTGTTATTTTTTGAGTTGTTGATAATTGCCATTCTGACTGGAGTTAGGTGGTATCTCAGTGAGGTTTTGATTTGCATCTCCCTGATGATTAGTGAGGTTGAGCATTTCTTCATGTGTTTGTTGGCTGCTCGGATGTCTTCTTTTGTGAAGTGTCTGTTCATATCTTTTTGCCCATTTTATAATGGGGTTGTTTGTTTTCTGCTTTTCAGTACATTTCAGTTCCTTGTAGATCCAGGATGTTAAGCCTTTGTCAGACCTAGAGTTGGCAAATACTTTTTCCCAGTCTGTAGGCAGTCTCCCTGCTCTCTTGATGGTTTCTTTGGCTTTGCAGAAGCTTGTCAGTTTAATAAGGTCCCATTTGTCTATCTTCTCTCTTATGACCTGTGGGTTTCAGGTTTTGTACAGGAATTGGATGCCAGTTCTGATTTCCATGAGAGTATTTCCTTCCTTTTCTAAGGTTCTTATGGTTTGAGGTTTTACATTTAGGTCTCTGATCAATTTGGAGTTAACCTTTGTGCATGGGGATAGATAGGGGTCCTGTTTCAATCTTCTGCATGTGGTCAGCCAGTTTTCCCAGCACCATTTACTGAATAGGTTCTCCTCTCCCCAGTGGTAGGTGGTGGGGGCTTTGTTGAAGATGAGTTGGTTGAGAAATTTGGGGTTTTGCTTCTGGAATCTCAATTCTGTTCCATTGATCTCTTTGCCTGTTCCTGTACCAATACCAAGTTGTTTTGATGATTGTAGCTTTATAGTAAAGTTTGAAGTCTGGTATTGTGATACCACTTGCTTTGTTTTTTTTTGCTGAGGGTTGTTCTGGCTATTCTTGGATGTTTGTGTTTCCATATGAATTCCTGTGTTGTTTTTTCTAGGTCTGAGAAGAATGTTGTTGGTAATTTAATGGGTATTGCATTGAATTTGTAGATTACCTTCTGTAAGATGGACATCTTCACAATGTTGATTCTTCCAATCCATGAGCATGGGATATTTTTCTACTTGTTCGTGTCAGCTTTGATTTCTTTGAGCAGTGTTTTGTAATTTTCATTGTAAAGATCTTTCACGTCTCTGGTTAGGAAGATGCCAAGGTATTTCATTTTTTTTTGTGGCTATTGTGAATGGAATTGTGTTTTTTATTTGGGTTTCTGTTTGTTTATTATTGGTGTAGAGAAATGCGATTGTCTTTTGTACATTTATTTTGTATCCCTGAGACTTTGTCAAAGGGCTTTATCAATGTAAAGAGGCCTTTGACAGATTCTCTTGAGTTTTCAAGGTACACAATCATATCATCTGCACAGAGAGATAACTTGACTTCCTCTTTTCCTATTTGAATACCTCTGATTGCCTCCTCTTCTCTGATTGCTCTAGCCAGGACTTCCAATACTATGTTGAACAGGAGGGGTGAGAATGGGCATCCTTGTCTAGTTCCAGTTTTCATGGGAATTGGTTCCAATTTTTGTCCATTTAGGAGTATGCTGGCTGTGGGTTTCTCGTAGATGGCTTTTACTATTTCGAGGTATGTTCCCTGTATGCCTAGATGTTCAAGGGTTTTGATCAAGAAGGGGTGCTGGATTTTATCAAAAGCTCTTTCTGCATCTAATGATATGATCATGTGGTTTTTGTTTTGACATCTATTGATGTATTTAATTACATTTATGAATTAAATACATCAACCAGAATGTTGAACCAGTCTTGCATCCCAGGAATGAAGCCTACTTGGTCATGGTGGATGATTTTTGAGATGTATTGCTGAATCCAGTTTGCTAGGACCTTGTTGAGAATTTAAGCATCTATGTTCATCAAAGATATTGGCCTGTAGTTCTTTTTCTTTGTTGGATCTTTACCTGGCTTGGGTATCAATGTGATGGTGGCTTCGTAAAATGATTTGGGGAGAGTTCCACCTTTTTCAATTGCCTGGAATACCTTCAGTAGGATTGGTATCAGCTCCTCCTTGAATGTCTTGTAGAATTCTGCTGGAAAGCCATCTGGACCAGGGCTTTTTTTTGTAGGAAGTTTTCTTATTATGTAGTCGATTTCCTTGATTGTTATTGGTCTATTTAGGGTCTCAATTTCTTTTTGTTCCAACCTAGGTTGGTTGTGTGATGTCAGAAAGTCCTCCATTTCCTTAAGGTTTTCAAGTTTGTTTCCATACAAGTGTATGTAGAAGTCTCTAATGATCTTTTGTATTTCTTCAGGGTCAGATGTGACTTCATCTTTTGTGTTCTGATTTTGCTTATTTGGTTTTTTTTCTCATTTTTTCTTGGTCAGTCTAGCTAGGGGACCATCAATCTTGTTTATCCTTTTGAAGAACCAGCTTTCTGTTTCATTGATTTTTTTGTATTATCTTTTTGTCTTCTATGTCCTGGATTTGGGCTTTTATTTTGGTGATCTGAATTCTTCTGCTGAAATTAGGGATTTTGTGGTTTTGCTTTTCCAGCTTCTTTAGGTTGCTTGTTAGGTTGTGAATTTCTGTTCCTTCCATTTTCTTCATGTGTGTTTGTAGGGATATAAATTCCCCTCTTACTACAGCTTTCAGGGCATCCCAGAGATTTTGGTAAGATGTTTCTTCATTTTCATTTATTTCCAGGTATCTTTTGATCCCTGTTTTGATTTTGTCGTTGACCCAGGAGTTGTTTAGCATCATGCTGTTTAGTGTCCATGTCTTTGTGGGTTTTGGGGGGACTTTGTTGGTGTCAATGTTTATTTTTATTCCACTGTGGTCCAAGAAGGTGTTTGGTAGAATTTCGGTCCTTTTAAATTTGCTTATGCTTGATTTATGGTCGAGTATGTGGTCGATCTTAGAATATGTTCCATGTGGTGATGAGTAGAAATGTGTATTCTGTGGTCTTTGGATGGAGTGTTCTGTAGGTATCAATTAAGTCCATTTGGTCCAAAGTCACATTAAGGTTCCGGATCTTCTTGCTGATTTTTTGTCCTGATGATCTGTCTAGTGTTGTGAGTAGGGTATTAAAGTCCCCAGTTATGATAGTGTTAGAGTCAATATCTTTCTTTAGTTTTCCAAGAAGTTGCTTTATGAAAGTTGGCGTACCTATGTTGGGTGCATATATGTTTAGGATAGATATTTCTTATTGATGGATTGAGCCTTTTATCATTATATAGTGGCCTTCTGTATCTTTTTTGATTTTTAATAGCTTGAAGGGTATTTTGTCTGAAATTAATATCACTACTCCTCCTCTCTTTTGTATTCCGTTCGCCTGAAAATTTGTTTCCCATCCTCTTACTTTGAGTCTGTGGGTTTCCTTTCTAGTGAGGTGAGTCTCTTGAAGGCAATAGATTGTTGCCTGATGATATTTTATCCATTTTGCCATTCTATGTCTTTTCAGTTGTGCATTTAGTCCATTCACATTTAGGCTAATAATTGAAATGCAAGAGTTGATCCCTGTCATAAGGTTCTTACAGAGTTGTTCCTGTTTTTGTTGTCTTTCTTTGGTTTTGGAGTTGGTTCATGTGTGTTTTTAATCTTTTGCCTGTACGCTTGTGAAGAATGCTGTTGTTCTTTTTTCTTTTTCTTCTGTGTTCAGTACTTTCTTAAGTGTTTCTTATAGAGGTGGTCTGGTGGCAGCGTCGGTTCTTAGGGATTGGATGTCTGGAAAAGATTTCAATTCTCCCTCACTAATGAAGCTTAGTTTGGCTGGGTAGGTTATTTTTGGTTGAAATTGTTTCTCTTTTAGAACTTTGAAGATAGGGCTCCAGGCTCTCCTGGGCTGAAGGGTTTCTGTGGATAAATCTGCTGCTATTCTAATTGGTTTTCCCTAGTAGGTAGTCTGGCCTTTTTCTCTTGCTGCCTTTAGGATTTTTCCTTTCATAGCTCCTTTGTTTAGGCGAATTATAATGTGTCTGGGAGTTGGTCTTCTCATTTGTTGTCTTGCAGGGGTTCTCTGAATCTCTTGTATTTGAATTTTTCATCCTTGATGAGATGAGGGAAGTTTTCTTGAATGATTTCATGAAATGTTTGTTCCAGTGTAGCTTCTGTTTCTCTCTCTGCCTCAGGAAGCCCAATTACTCTTAGGTTTGGTCTCTTGAAGTGATCATTCATCTCTTGCAGGTTTTGTTCTGTCTTTTTGAGTTTTTTTTCTATGCTTTTGACAGTTTGGGTTGGTTCTGTTTTTGGTCTTCGAGCTCTGAGATTCTTTCTTCTGCTTGGCTGATTCTGCTTTCCATGCTTTTTAGTCTGTTGTTCATTTCCATCACAGTATTCTTTACTGCTGTCATTTCTGACATCAGCTTCTTCCTATTTTCCTCTTGTCTCTCCTCAATTTTTTAAATTCTCTCCATTAATGTCTTGATGTCTGGGTTTGTTGCATGTAACCAGTCATTCTGGGGACTCTTCATTGTTTGTGTTCCAGAATCAGTTTTCTCAGTGTCTGATGTCCCAGGGGTCTGTGTAAGACCTATATTCTTCTTTTGGTTTTTCTTCATTTGTGCGGTTCCCCCCCCTACTTTTTCCTTCCCTCCACGTCACCATCTTCTTTAATTCTGTTATTCACGGGTAAAGGGATTGGTTTTACTTCTGTTTGCTCAATCTCCTATTCTTTATGTATGTCCTCTTACTTTGTTCAATTCTGAAGTTGCACTGTAGGTTGGAGGTGTTCCTTTTTGCAGTTTTGAGATTTACTTAAGGGGAGAGCTGTGATTCAAAATCTGTCTGCAGGTCCTGGTATTCGCTGACAGGTGTGTGGATAATGTGGAACCCACTTCCCACCTCCCTGGAATCTGTCCTTGCGGTGGGGCTGTAGGTTTACTCCCTGAAATAAAATGTGGTTAGCAGAGGGGAGAGAATGGAGCAGATAGTGGGTTGAAGAGGGGAGTGGAGAGATAGAGGAGTAAGGGGGGGAAACAAACGAGTGTGCCAGCAAAGAGAGAGAGAGGCCTATACTGAAACAGATAAAAACAATAGACCACAGCTACAGACGCACTAACTCTCATACAAAAAAATAAAAAATAAAAATAAAACATATAGTGATGCTAACATACAAGCTAACCAACCACCTTGGTAGTGTGCTTTTCCTCTATATAAAGATATGGTTTACAGAGAGAAGAAAAGAGAAGAAAAGGAAAAGGAAAAAAGAAAAAAGGGAACAATACAGTAGGAATAGAATTAAGTCATTAAACTAATAGAGTCAATGAAGTACACTCTGAGACATTTCGTTTAAGTCCAATGTCCTTTCTGGTTTGATTTGTAGTCTTCTTTTCAAGCTGGTAAATTAGTTTTCAGTTAGAGTCAGTTGCCCCTGATCTGCTGTGAAGGACAGTCAGATCACCCTCCATTCCCCACTCTGGCCTATGTCTTTTTCAAGCTTGTTTCTCCTGTTTTGGTGTTGTTACCTTGAATCACCAGCAGGTGGTGCTATCTCAGCTGCTCGCCCCAGATGGGGTGGGGCCGGACAGGAACAAGATAGCTGCCTGCCTCCTAGCAGGCAACAGGAGCCTTACACTGGGCGGGCAGTATGGTCTCCGATGCAGGAGAGGTGGCAGCGATTCCAGCAGATCTTCCCTGAAGGGGTTTGGTGTGGATCGCCTCGAGCCCGGGTTGTGTGATGTGCTGCCTGTCACAGAGGCCGCAGCAGCGGTGGCAGGGGGAGGGGCTGTGGCGGCAGTGGCAGCGGCACTGTTTGCGCTGCAGTAACCCTCCAGTCCATTGTGATGTCCCAGTGGTGGCAATGGCCGAGCTGTGTATTAAGAGCAGGTTGCGATGTTGGGGTCCCCAGCCCCCCAGGGCGAGAGTCAGAGACCCACTGCAGATCTCCTTTGCAGAGGGCTTCAGAGACCGGGTTGCCCCGTCGCCATCTTGCTACTTCTCCTGTAAATCACATTTTTTAAACAAAAATAATTTAATCATTCAAACAAGCCTTGAAATTCTTTTTATATTACTAGAAGATAATGTATATTTCCTTACTAAATTATGTTGGATGTATTATTGTTATTTTACTGAAACAGAATAATTGTTCATATTTATAAGGTATAAGTGATACACTGATGCAATGTGTACTGATTAGCAAGGTAACTGGGATATCTATTACCTCAAACATTTATTATGTCTTTATGTAAAGAACATTCCAAATCTTTTCTAGTCATTTTGAAATAAACAATAAATTATTAATTACTATAATCTTCTATTCTACAGGTAGATTCAGGTGTATTATTGAAAAGAACTTTGAAAATACAAATTGTAATGGATAAATCTATGGTATGAAATATCAGTATGTTTGTTATATCTTTGTTTTTGAATTCAAAGGGATCATGAATTTAAAACTTCCATTGTTTTCAATGCAGTAGTATATTTTAAACAGTTCAAAATATATTTCTTGTTATTGCAGAAGATAAAGAAATGTCAATTGCCTTTACACTGATGGTGAGGGATTAATATGTATGTTTTAATTTCCAAATCAGTATAGAATTTTAGCAGAAATGTATAACTTTATATGGAAGGGTCCTGCTATACCCGAATCTACTGTATTAAAGTAGTTGCAGATATATCTAGATTCACTCCTTTATGTCTCAATTTAATTTTTTTTTCTTAGCCAGTTTCTGTCACCCAGGCTAGAGTGCAATGGCACAATCACAACCTTGACTTCCTAGCACAAGTGATCCTTCCTCCTCAGGCTCCTTAGTAGTTGGAAGTACAGGCATGCACCATGATGCCTGGCTAGTTATTTGGGGTTTTGTGGAGATGAGGTCTCACTATGTTTCCTAGGCTGAGCTCAAATTCCTGAGCTCAAACTATCCTCCCACATTGGCTTTCCAAATCACTGTAATTACAGGTGTGAGCCACTGCACCAAGCCTGATATTTCTTTTTATCTTGTTAAATTTTCTCCAGATTTGTTTTATCTGAAGTGGTCATTATTTCATTTTCACTTTTCAAACATTTTATTTGGAAATAAATCCAAACTTACAAAAAAGTTGCAAGAATTAAATAATACAAAGAAAGTCTTTCTTCTTTTCACCCACATTTAATGTTCATATTTTTTCCTATTACCACTTGTGCTTTTTCCATCTGAATTTGAAAGTAAGTTGTAAGTTGCATCAGGGAGTTTATTCTTAAAGGCTTTAGCATGTATTTATCTAGAATAAGATTATTGTCTTATTTACCAAAATAAAATAATTTTGTCAAGTCCACTATAACTTAATTGCATTGTGGCCAGATAATGTGATCTATGTGATACTGTTTTTATTCAAATGACACTGTTATGGCCTAATATTGGTTAATATGTATCAATTTGCATACAACTTTCATTTGTGCTTGAAAAAATATATATTCTCATTGTTGTATACAAGTTTCTATATGTGTATATTTTATCTAACATATCCTTGGTTTTTAAAAACCTTGTATGTCTTTACTGCTAATTTGTCTCCTTTGTCTACTAGTTATTAAGAGAATCTATGTAAAATATTTCGCTGACAGTCAATTTTGATTAATAATTTTGTTAAACCTTGTTTTATATATTTGTAGTTCTGTAGTTACATGCCAGTTTAGAAAGTTTCCATTTTTCTGATATACTGAATATTTTATCACTATGCTATGATAACATGTTCATTCTTTTGTTTTAAAACTGTTATTATTAATGTAACTATCATAGTAATTAATATAATGATCACATAAGGTAATATTTTCTGGTCTACACTCTTCCTGACACTAGATACTATTTTTTTCATCTTTTGACTCTTAATATTTCTGTGACCTTATATTTTGGGGGATTTTACATTTGTATTTGCTGTAGTGGGTTTTTTAATAGTTTTTTTCATTTAACTAGCGTTTGGTCTCTTAATATTTTGTGATTATTAATATATTTGGATTTATTTGCATAACTGTTAGTGGTGTCTCCTTTTGTTTGAGTTTTAAATGTTTGGCCTTACAAAGGATCACTCATATCACATTTGCTACATTGTGTAAAAGTATAATGTGGCTTATTGAGAAATGTTACATAAAGAGAAGTAGCAAAGTGCCAAACTGTATCTAAAGATTAGCACCTCAAAGAGTCAGAAGGGTATCATAGCTCTGTCAAGACTCTTCTGCAGACTTACTGAGGACTACTGAAAGTCGCAAGTGCCCCTTTTTATGTTTTCAGCAAGCACTTAGAAATGTTTGTGCACACACAATTAGAAATAATCTTTCAGAAAAAAATAATAATGATTTTTGTTCCCTTGAATGATGATAAAATGTTGGCAGTTTTCACTATTATGGTACTCAGGGTTCTGTGTTTAGAAATTAGATTGTTTACCCAGGATATACAAGAATGCCATGGAAATAATGTGGATTCACTTCCAGACTATCTCAATTTTTTGCAACTTTTTTTTGTTCCTCTGGAATTATAAATGTTATGTTTACACTATAATGTAGTCTATTAGAAGTGCAATAGCATTATGTCTAAAATACAATGTACACACCTTATTTTAAAATATGTTATTGCTTAAAAATGTTAAAGATTATTTGGTTCATTACTGAGTTGTAATCTTTGCTAGTAGAGCATCTTGCCTTAGCGTTAATGGCTGCTGACTAATCAGGTTGATTGTTGTTGAAGTTTGAGATGGCTGTGGCAATTATTAAAATAAGAAAACAATGGAGTTTTTTGAATAAATTGACTCTTCCTTGCATGAAAAATTTCTCTGGAGCATGTGACGAGTTTTAGCAAAATTATGCATACCATTGAGCTTATTTCAAATTTTAGTCAATCCTCTTAAGCTTGCCACTGCTGTATGAACTAAGTTTATGTAACATTCTGAACCCTTTGTTTTTATATCAACAATATTCACAGCATCTTCACCAGTTATATCCCATCTCAAGAAATTATTTTCTTTGTTTATTCAGAAGACACTCGTCTGTTCAAGTTTTATCATGACATTGCCACACTTCACTTCTAATTCTAGTTCTCATGCTACTTCTACCACATCTTCAATTACTTCCTCCACTGATGTCTTGAAGTCCTCAATGTCATCCAGGAGGCGTGATCAACTTCTTCCAAACTCTTGTTAATATTGATATTTTGACCTCTTCTCATGAATCACAAATGTTCTTAATGGCATTTAAAACAGTAAATTCTTTCAAGTGGTTGTCAATTTTCTTTATCCAAATCCATTAGAAGAATCACTATCTATGGCAGCTATAACCTTACCAAATGTATTTCTTAAACAATAAGAATTTAAAGCCAGAATTACTCCTTGAACCATGGGCTAGGCTCTGAGCCAAGCATTACTTTTTTATTCTGAGCAGTGGGCTTAAATATTCAGTAAAGCATGCTTTTAGAAGATTAACTGTTATTCTGCTTTGTTGTTTTATTTCTAGAGTACAGGCAGAGTAGATTTAGCATAATTCTTAAGAGCCTCAGAAATTTCAAATTATAAGTGAGCACTGGCTTCAACATAGTCACCAACTGCGTTAATGTCTAACAAGAGAGCCAGCCTTTCTAGCTATTGAAGGTCTTAGATGGCATCTTTTCCAAAGAAGTCTCTGTTATCTACAATGAAAATCTTTTGTTTAGTGTAGCCAACTCCATCGATGATCTTAGCTAGATCTTCTGGATGACTTGCTACTGTGCTGACGTCAGCACTTGCTGTCTCACCTTGCACTTGCACTTTTATGTTATAAATATGGCTTCTTTCCTTAAATCTCATGAACCAACCTCTGCTAGCTTCATACTTTTCTTCCACTACTTCAGCTTTCTCAGCCTTCATAACACTGAAGACACTTAGGGCTTGCTATGGATTAGACTATGACTTAAGGGATGCTACGGCTGGCTGGCTTAATCTTTTATCCAGACCACTGTAACTTTCTCCAAATCAACAATAAGACGGTTGCACTTTAAAAAAAATCTTTCGTATGTCCACTGGAGTAGCTCTTCAAGAGATTTTCCTTTGTATTCACAACTTGACTAACTGTTGGCATAAGAAGTCTAACTTTCGACCTAGCTCAGTTTTTGATATGACCTTTTCACTAAGCTTAGTTATTACGCGTTTTTGATTTAATATGAGTTTTGCAACTCTTCCTTTCAATTTGAACACTTAGAGGCCTTTGTAGGGTTATTAATTGACCTAACTTCTCAATTGTTGTGTCTCAGATAATAGGAAGACTGAATGAGAGGGAGAGAGATGGGTAATGGCTAGTCAATGGAGCAGTAAGAGAGCACGCACACCATTTATAGACGGAGCTTTCCATCTTATGTGGGTATGATTCATGACAACTGAAAAGATTACAGGATTGATTGCAAAGAACACTGATAGCAGACCACTGTAACAGGCATAATAATAGTAATTTTAAAAGTTTAAGATGTTACTAGAATTACCAAATGTGGCACAGAGACATGAAATGAGCACATAGTGTTTGAAAAAATAGTGCCAATAGACTGCCTTGATGCAGGATTACCACTAACTTTCAATTTTCAAAAGTGCAATGTCTGTGAAGTGTCATAAAGTGAAGCACACTAAAATGAGACATGCCTGTATAGTCAGGTGATTTTATTTGAATGAAGATAAGTGATGGCAGTATACTAGAGTAGGAAAAGTAGACTTAATGGTTCAGTTAGTTAGGAATATGAGTCCTGATTCTTATCCTTATTGGTTACATACTCTTGATACATTAATACTTTGACTCTTAATTTCTATATCTATGAAGAGAAATATAATCACAACTACCCTATTTTAATATTATTATTGATTAGTGTATAAAATATCTAGACTTACGTCTACAATTTAGTAATTCTGTGATATTTTAAAATTCTACTTTGGCCCATTCAATTGAGTACTGCATTATTTTAACTTTTATGTTTTAAACCACTAATAAGGTGGTAATTCAGTCATCTTCACTAGTGATTCAAATACAAAATTTGTCTTTCTGTATGATTATAGGGGTTCTGAAGTGGCAGTTGCAATTGAGAAAGCTGCCCAAATCTTTGATCTTATTAACACTGTAAGTATTTATATTTTACTTTAGGTAAGCAAAATAACTACTAATACAGTAATGTAGTTTGCATAAGTAACAATTAATTTTTATTAAAAATGTGGTCCAATCAACTAGTTTTATCCACCAACATTTTATCTCCCAAAATAGTAAATTAAGTATATTAGCATTAGATATGTAGATGTAATGTTCTGTTAGTGGTTACCTGAAATGGTAAACCATGTATCTTCTGTTTTCAGATGTTTTCCCAGCTTAAAATGACCATTATGCTATCTTCTTTAGAACTCTGGTCAGATGAAAATAATATTTCAACAAGTGGTGATACTAATGAAGTACTACAAAGTTTTTTGTCTTGGAAACAAAAAGTTTTGTTTCAAAGGTCTCATGATATGGCAGTCTTATTGATGTAAGCACTGTATTCACATTGATAAAGATTTTATCATATTATTTGATATCTTAACTATCAAAATTACTCACAAATTGCATGTGAGAATAATCTTGAAAAGACTATATGAAGACTGTGTTGTCAAATGGCAAAATATGAAATCTTGAAAATCATGTAAGATGCTAATAAAATGATAGTAGCCCATTATTCTCAGAGTAGACTGTTTGCTTATGGAAATGTAGTGAGCTGAGAAATGCAAAGCCTGAGGTAAACATGAGAACTCCATGGTTGTAAAGATCTTCTCAGAGACAAATAATTGCAATATTAAATGCATACATGACTAAAACGGACTGCTTTAGTCTCCGTGGTTACCTTTGGTTTATTTCTATGCCAACCTAAGATGTATATATTTATCTGTTTGCTTGGTACTTTCAAAAATCTTTCTGAAGATTTTTATTTTTATTATTTCATATGCAAATAAAAGACAATCTTAAAGAGTTTAAGAAATATGGAACATGTTTATTAAGTTGTTGAAATCTAAATGGTTTCTGGGATTCTGGAGCAACATTAAGATAAGACTAAAATGTGTGAGGACATTTTATATGCCCTATCTCTCTTTGTCTTAGGGACTTTGGTGCATTTTTTTTTCTCTCCCTCATGTCCAATTCAACATTTTTTCCCCATGGTTAGAGTTGGTTCACTATATACAGATCATGGCAATAAATAATTCTAAATTTCATATTGTATCTTAGAATTATATTCAGTGGGAACAACAGTGATGATTAATTATTTTTAAAAGATGGAATGCTTCATGAATTTGTGTATCAAATAAACTTTTTGAAAGAAAAAGTCATGGCTAGGTTTTGGGCTGTGTATCATATAATGTTAAACAGCTTTTAGAACTTAGCTTTACATGGAGTAAAGAGATTACCCAAATAATAAATAATTGAAAGCATAGGATAGCATATGTAATATTCATGTTTAAGAGAAAGCATAACTTTATATAGACATCCAACTCACAAAATACCATTAAGTTATTACTATTCAAAAATACATGTATTCACAAGAAAAAATCTATTATTTAGTCGTAGGAACAATCCTACTTATGTGGGAGTAACATATCATGGAATAAATATATGAATGTCATATGATCTGAAGTTTGCAGTAGGCATTGCTCTGGTATGCACTTTCCCCCAATTATTCAGTAATAATATCAAGTTTTGAAAGCTATTATTTATTGATAATATCTATTGATAATGAACAGAAGAACATATAATATATTTCTCCTATTGTTTTGACAAATCTTTGAAAAATGTCTTTTTTATATTTAGGAACTCAAATATTAAAAATTTTGAAGGTGTTTCTTATTGTGAGAGAAAACACATAGCATAAAATGTACAACCTGCACCATTTTCAAGTATACAGTTTAGCAGTGCTAAGTATATCCTTGTTGTTGCGAAACAGATCTCCAGAATTTTTTATCATGCAAAATTGAAATTCTATTCCCACTAAACTATTCTCCTTTTTCCCCTGGTAAACACCATTCAACTGTCTGTTTCCATCAGTTTGACAGCTTTCATTTTCTCATAAAAATGGTATCATAATATTTGCTTTTTCTAAATTGGTTTATTTCACTTAACATAATGTCCTCAGGATTCATATTGTAGCATGTGACAGGATTGCCTTCCTTTTTATGACTGAAAAATATTTCATTGTAAATATATACCATATTTTCTTTATTCATTCATCTGACAATGGATGTTTTATTTATTTCTGTATCTTGGTTATTACCATAATGCAGCAATAAGCATGGAAATGCTTATTATGTCTTTTTGAGAGTCTGATTTCATTTATTTTGGATAGATACTATCTTCTATATATAAACCAGGTTTTTGTTGCTTATAATAGACTTCTTAAAAGTAGATAATTTATAAAGAAAAAAATTTATTTCTTACAGTTATGGAGGATGACAAATCCACGGCTAAGAGCCACATATGGTGAGGGCTCTGCTGCTGACAAGGACTTTCTTCAAGGCAGTGCAGGGCATCATATGGTGATTCTTCCACTTTGTATAAAGCCACCAGTTCCATTCTCATGATAATCCATTAACAATGAACATATTAATATTTTCATGAAGGCTGAGCTATCATGATCTAATCACCCTTTAAAATCTCCATCTCACAATACTGCCACACCAAGGATTAAGTTTCAACATGAATTTCAAAGGAGACAAATATTTAAGCCATAGCATTTCATCCCTGGCCTCCCCAAAACTCATGCCCTTTTAACATACAAATAGATTTATTGTATCCCCATAGCACCGACATTTTAACTCATACCAGCACCAACTCAAGGGTTTGAAATTTCATTTTTTAAATCAAAACAAGTGATCTACTTCCAAGATGCAATGGCAGGATAGGCCTAGGGTACATATTCCCACTTCAAAAGGAAGAAATAGGCCAGAAGAAAGGAGTATGGGGCTGCAAGAAAGACTGAAACCCAGAAAGGCAAACATTGAATCTTAAAGCTAAAGAATAATAACTTTTGACTTGATGCCCAGCATCCTGTGCACTCAGATATGGGAATTGGGTCCCCAGGTCCGTGGGCAGTCACACTCTCAGGGCTTTCCTGGGGTTGGGTCAGACCTTAGCTCTACCTGGCTGGTATTGCACACCAGGTAGAGCTGTATAGTTCTGGAGTCTTGTTTGTAGTTCTGCTTCTGTGGTTTTACTAGGCATTGCCCTTATAGGAAATCTCTGCAATAGGTTTGATTTTCTATTTTCACTCAGCATTGCCCTAGTAGGACTCTGAAGTTGCTCCATTCCTTTAACAAGTCTCTACCTAGACCCATGAACTGTTCAGTATCTCGGTTGAAATCTAGATGGAAGCTGTCATGCTTCCATAGCTCTTGCATTCCGTGAGCCAGTAAAATTAACAACACATGGAAACCTCCAAGGTTTATGGCTTGTACGTTTCAGAGCAATGCATCAATGCCATAACCGGAGTTGTTTGAGCAACAGCTAGGATAGCCCAGAAGCACTACACTAGAATTTGGAGATCAGAGTCCTGAGGTGGCTCTGGGAAGTGAGTCTGTGGAGGGTACCTCAGGCCTGTCATCTAAAACCATTTAGCTTTTAAAGTCCTCTGGGCCTGTGATGGGAGGGGTAGCCTTGAAGATATCTGAACTGGCTTCGGATGTTTCTTTCATTGTCATGAGGAACAGCAACTAGCTCCTTTGTATCAGTGCTAATCTCTGGCAAATGATCACTGACTGACACCCTTGTTTTTTTCTGTATAATACACTTTTTTATTCTTTAAATGGCCAGGATGAGAGGTTTACAAACCTTTCCACTTTGCTTCTCTTTCATTATAAATCCTGTCTTCAAGTCATTTTTTCCCTCTGACAGCTTCATGTAATCAGTCAAATGTTGCCATGAAGCAGCCTATATCCTTCACTGCTTGGATATCTCTTTCACTGTCAAGTTTAGTCTTCCACAAAGACCTTAGAAATGGACCCACTTCAGCCATGTTTTTGCAAGTATATACCAAAGATGTTCTTTACTTGAGGCTCTAATACTTTGTTAGTAAGTTCTAACTTTGATTTTCTCAGAATGACCTTTGCTTTCCATATTTTCCTCAGCACTCTAGTAATGACCACTTAACCATTCTCTAAAGAGTTCCACTCTTTCCTAATCTTCTTGTCTCCTAAATTCTCACAATAGTCTAAGCTTTTCTTTCCTCTCCTGATCCTCCAACTTTTTTCAGGTACTACCCATTGGCTAGTTTAAAAAATCACTTCCATATTTTCAAGTCTTTGATATTAGCAGAAATCTCGCTGCTGACACCAATTTTCCTAGTTTTCTTGCTTATAACAAAATTATCTGAAACTGAGCAATTTATAAAGAAAATAAATTAGTTCCTCATAGTTATGGAGGCTGAGAAGGCTGAAGGCAAGAGAGCACGTCTGGTTAGAGCCTTTCTGCTGATGGTACAAACTGTCTTCAGAATCATAGAGAATCACATGGTAGGAGTCTGAGCTCTCTAGCTCAGATCTTTCTTCCTTTCTTGCATAGGTACCAGTACCATTCTTATGATAATCTATTAATCAGGTAACCCATTAATTCATTAATGAATAAACTGATTAATCTGTTATGAAGGCAGAGTATTCAGGATCCAAACACCTCTTAAAGACCAGGTTGGGAATCATACTCCAACATGAATTTTAAAGAGGACAAGCACTCAAACCATAGCATATACATAAAAATGCAAATGCTGGATTGTATAGTGGTCTTATTTTTTTGAATAAATTACCACACTGATTTCCACAGCAGTTGTACCAGTTTTTAATTCCATCAACTTTTTCTATCTTATTTGTTGCATTTTTATCAACACTGTTATTTTTTGTTTGTTTATTTAATAGCAGTGATCCTAATGGAAGTGAGGTCATATTTCATTTTTTTAATAAATTTGTATTTTTGTGATAATTAGTGATCGTTCACAACCTTACATATGCTTACATATGCTCACATTTTGGAGGTGTATTTGGAGAAATATCTATTCAAGGCCCTCGGCCACTTTTAATTGGGTTATTTGTTTTTGTTGTGTGTTGTAGGAGTCATATATCCCCTTATATTAGCCCTGTGTAATATATATGAATAACGAATATTTTTTCCTATTCCACAGGTTTCCTTTACACTCTCTTGATTGTGTAATTTGAAGCAGAAAATTTTAAATGTGATTTATCTAGTCTTATTTTTGTTCCCTGTGCTTTTGAAATCACTCCCAAGAATCTGGATCAAATTAATGTCATGAACACTATGCTCTATGTTTTCTCTAGAAGCTTTATATTATGGATTTTTTGTTTAGATTCTTATCTTATTTTGAAGTTTTTTTTTGTTTGTGGTGTTATAAGTGAGAAATGAACTCACACATCAAAGAATGGATTAGATTCTTATCTAATTTTGAGGGTTTTTTTTGTTTGTGGTGTTATAAGTGAGAAATGAACTCACATATCAAAGAATGGACACAGAGATGTGAAGTGCAGCAGAAGCAAGACTTTAATGACAGTTTTGCAAGATTGGGTGTCTGGTGAGCAAGCATACTCAAAGTAGTTACAATAATCTTTTTATTTCCTAGTGTGGGTCCTCCTCCCCTGGTTTCTCACTGACTGAGAAACACAGAGGTTATAATTTTTCCCAGACATCACCTAGGCAGTTTTGGATTCAAATAAGGTTAAAATAAGTACTTGTTGCTAGTTGATTGGAGTGTTTCAGCTTTTCTATTTCTTTTTTTTTTCTTTATTATTTAATTTTAAATTTTATTTTAAGGCTGTGGGGTACAATTCAAGGTTAGGTATACACATGTTCATTGTGCATGTACCCTTGTTGATGAGGTATGCCTACCCTTCCCTGGCAGTTTCCCACTACTGTCAATCCCTTTCTTATAGTATTATGATAATTGTTCAAGATTCGCTTAAGTGAGAACATGCGGTACTCAGCTATTTGTTTCTGTGATAGTTCACTCAGTATTATAGACTCTAAGTCTATCCAAGTTGTTGTGAAGTTCATAATTTTTTCTTCTGTATGGTTGCATAATATTCCAATGTGTATGTGTACCACAATTTTTTTTTATCCAATCCTCTTTCAATGGGCAACATGGTTGGTTCCATGTTTTTGCTATTGTGAATAATGCTGCAATAAATGTGTGTATGCAGGGATCTTTTTCTTAGAGTAATTTGAGGTCCCAGTAGGGGAATTGCAGGGTCATATGGAAGATTGATTTCTAGATCTTTTAGGAATTGCCAAACTGTTTTCTACAGAGGTTGTGCTAGTTTACACTGCCACCAACAGTGTAGAAGTGTTCCCTTTTCTCCACATCCTCTCCAGTATCTGGTTTTTTTTGAGTTATTGATGATAGCCATCCTGATTGGAGTTAGGTGGTATCTCACTGTGGTTTTAATTTGCATTTCTTTGATTAGTGAGAGTGAGCATGTTTGCATGTATCTTTGGTTGCTCACATGCCTTCTTTTGAGAAGTGTCTGTTCACAACTTTTGCTCACTTTGTAATAGAGCTCTTGTTTTTTTTTCTTTTTGGCATGTTTGAGTTTCTTGTAGATTTTGGATGTTAGGCCTTTGTTGATATACATTTGGCAAATATTTTTTCACAGTCTGTGGGCTGCCTGCACACTTTCTTGATGGTTTCTTTGGCTTTGAAAAAGCTTGTGAGTTTGATGAGGTCCCACTTGTCTATCAAATCTCATATGGCATGGGGACTTGGGGGTTTGATCAGGAATTAGTTGCCAGTTCCAATTTCCATAACGGTGTCTCTTGCATTTTCTTTTTCTTTTTCTTTTTTTTGGAGTTGGAATCCCACTCCATCGCCCAGACTGGAGTGCAGTAGCATGCTTCCGGCCACCACAACCTCGACTTGCTGGGCTCCAGCAACCCTTGTGCCTCAGCCTTCCAAGTAGCTGGAACTACAGGCATGTGCTACCACATCCGGCTAATTTTTGATTTATTGTAGAGACGAGGTCTCGCCAAGTTGCCTGGGTGGGTCACGAACCCATGGGCTCAGGCAATCCACTCGCCTTGGCCTCCCAAAGTGCTGGGATTACAGGCTGAGTCACCGAGCCCGGTTTTTTCTAAGGTTCATATACTTTGAGGCTTTATGTTTAGGTCTTTTATCCATTTAGAGTTGATTTTTGTGAATGATGATAGGTAGGGGTCTTGTTTTAATCTTCTGTTTGTGGTCAGCCAATTTTCCCAGCACCATTTACTGAATAGGTTCTCCTCTCTCCAGTAGTTGATGGTGGAGGCTTTGTTGAAGATGAGTTGGTTGAGAAATTGAGGATTTGCTTCCGGAATCTCTATCCTGCTCCATTGGTCTATGTCCCTGTTCTTGTACCAGTACCAGGCTATTTTGATTATTGTAGCTTTATAATAAAGTTTAAAGTCTGGGAGTGTGATACCTCCACCTTTTTTTAATGTTAAGGATTGTTTTAGCTATTTGTGGTCATTTATGTTTCCATCTGAATTCCTGTATTGTCATTTCCAGATCTGAGAAGAACGCTGCTGATAATTTAATGAGTATTGCATTAAATTCATAAATTGCCTTGGGTGGGATGGACATCTTAACAATGTTGATTCTTCCAATCCATGAGCATGGAATATTTTTCCATTTGTTTATGTTATCTTTGATTTCTTTGAGCAGTGTTTTGTAGTTTTGTTGTAAAGGGTCTTTCACTTCTTTGGTTAGGAAGATGCCAAGGTATTTCATTTTTTTATGACCATTGTGAATGGGATTGTGCTTTGAATTTGGGTTTCTGTTTGCTTATTTTGGTGTGTAGGAATGCAACTGTCTTTTGCCTATTAATTTTATACCCTGAGATTTTGCCAAAATGCTTTATTAGTGCAAGGAAGTTTTTGACAGATTTTCTTGGGATTTTGAGGTATAGAATCATGTTGTCTGCAAAGAGGGATAACTTAACTTCCTCTTTTCCTGTTTGAATACTCCTGATTTCCTTCTCTTTTCTGATTACTCTAGCTAGGAATTCCAACACTATGTTTAACAGGAAGGGTGAAAGTGGGCATCTTTGTATTGTTCTGGTTTTCAGGGGAAATGGTTACACTTTATATCTGTTCAGCAGTATGTTGTCTGTGCATTTCTTGTAGATGACTCTTACTATTTTGATGTATTTTTCATGTATGCCTAGATGTTCAAGGGCTTTTATCAAGAAGCGGTGCTGGATTTTATCAAAAGTTTTTTTCCCATCTAATGATATAATAATATGGTTTGTTTTAACATCTGTTAATATATTTAATTATGTTTATTGTGTTGCAGATGTTGAAATGGTGGATGATTTTTGAGATGTGTCATTGGATTCTACTTGTTAGAATCTGTTGAGAATTTTTGCATCGATGCTCACGAAGTATATTGGCCTGTAGTTCTCTTTCTTTGTTGGATCTTTACCCAGTTTGAGTATCAGTGTGCTGTTAGATTCATAAAATGATTTGGGGAGAATTCCATCTTTCTTGATTGCCTGGAATACTTTCAGTAGGATTGATTTCAGTTTCTTGTATGTTTTGTAGAATTCTGTTGGAAAGCTATCTGGTGCAGGGGTTTTTTTTTGTGGGTAGTTTTCTTATGACATAGTTGATTTCCTGGGTTGTTATTTGTCTATTTAGGGTCTTGATTTCTTCTTTTTTCAACCTGAGGAGGTTGTGTGATGTCAGAAAGTCCTCCATTTCATTTAGGTTTTCAAGTTTATTTCCATACAAGTGTACATAGTAATCTCTGATAATCTTTTATATTTTTTCAGGGTCGGTTGAGATTTGATATTTTGAATTTCTGATTGTGTTTATTTTTGTTTTTTTCTTCCTTTTTCTTGGTCAACATAGTTAGGGGGTCTATCAATCTTGTTTATCCTTTCAAAGAACCAGCATTTTTTGTTGTTGTGATTTTTTGTATTTTATTTTTGTCTTCTATGTCCTGAATTTGGGCTTTTATATTAGTGATCTGGATTCTTCTGCTGAAGTTAGGGTTTTGGTGATCTTGTTTTTCCAGCTTCCTTAGGTGATTTGTAGGCTGTTAACCTGTGATCTTTCCATTTTCTTCATGTGCTCATAGAGATATGAATTCTCTTTGTAGGATTGCTTTTATGGCATCCCAGAGATTTTGGTAAGCTGTTTCTTTATTTTCTTTTTTTTCCTTGAATTTTAAATTTCTGTTTTGATTTCCATGTGGACCCAAGAGTTGTTTGGCATCATGGTGTTTAGTGTCCATGTCTTTGTGAGTTTTGGGGAACTTTGTTGGTGTTGATATTTATTTTTTTTCCACAGCGGTCTGAGAAGGTGCATGGCAGTAGTTCAACTTTATGAAATTTGTTTATGTTTGATTTATGGCTAAGGATGTGGTCGATCTTAAAGTACTTTCCACATGGTGATGAGTAGAATGTATATTCCATGGTTGTTGGGTGAAGTGTTCTGTAGGTATCAATGAAATCCATTTAGTCAAGAGTCACATTGAGGTTCCGGATCTCTTTGCTTGTTATTTGTCCTTACTGTCTAGGGTTGTTAGTGGGGTATTTAAGTCTCCAGGTATGATAGTGTTAGAGTCAATATCTTTTTAAATTTTACCTAGAAACTGCTTTATGAAAGTTGATACTCCTATGTTGGATATATATATATATATATGATATTTCTTGTTGATGGATTGAGCCTTTTATCATTATGTAGTGACCTTCCATATCTTTTTTAATTTTTGATAGTTTGAGGGTATTTTGTCTCATATTAAGATTACAACTCCTGCTTTCTTTTGTGTACTGTTCACGTGAATTTTTTTTCCATTCTTACTTTGAGTCTGTTAGTATCTTTTCTGGTGAGATGAATCTCCTGGAGACAATATATTGTTGCCTCATGATATTTTATTCAATTAACCATTCTATGTCTTTTCAGTGGTGTATTTAGTCCATTCACATTCAGGCTAATTACTGAAATGTGAGAGTTTATCCTTGTCATGAGGTTCTTATAGAGTTTGTTGTTGGTTCTGCTCTTTATTTATTTGTTTGTTTATTGTCTTTCTTTTGATTTTGGGGTTGATTTATGTGTGTTTTCAATCTTTTTCCTGCATTCTTGGGAAGGACATGGTCATTTTTTTTTTCTTTCTTCTGAGTTTAATACTTTCTTATGTGTATCTTGTAGAGTTGATCTGGAGGTGACATAAACTCTTAGGAATTGAATGTCTGGGAAGGTTTTTAAATCTCCATTGTGGATGAAGTTTAGCTTAGCTGGGTAGGAAATTCTTGGTTAAAATAGTTTGTCTTTGAGAACTTTGAAGATTGGACTCCACTCTCTTCTAGGCTGAAGTGTTTCTGTAAATAAGTCTGCTGCTAATCTAATTGGACTTTCCCAGTAGGTAATCTGACCTTTCTCTCTTGCTGCCCTTATGGTTTTCATTTTATACCTACTTTGTGTAAATGAATTACTATGCATCTAGGAGTTGGTCTTCCCATTTGTTGTCTTACAGGGATTCTCTGAATCTCTTGTGTTTGAATGGTCACAGTGTTGATGAGATGAGGCAACTTTTCTTGGATAATATCATGGAATGTTTGTTCTAGGGTGGTTTCTTTCTCTCTGTCTGCCTCAGGGATTCCAATTAATCTTAGGTTCAGCCTTTTGATATAATTGCTAATCACTTGGAGGCTTTGTTCTGTCTTTTTAAGCTTCTTCTCTATGTTTTTATAGTTTGAGTAGTTCCATATTTTGGTCATCAAGCTCTGAGATTCTTTCTTCTGCTTGGTTAATTCTGCTTTCCATTCTTATTAGTTTGATAGTTACTTCATTCACTCTATCTTTATTACTGTTATCTCAGTTATGAACTCCATTCTTTCTTCTTATCTCTCCTATTTCTATTTCTTCTCTCTATCAATATCTTGATATCTGTGTTTGTGGTTTCAGAACTGTCATTCTGGGGGATCTTTATTATTTGAGTTCTGAAGTGTATATTCTCAGTTGTTGTCATCCCAGGGGTCTGCATGAGACCCATATTCTTCTTTTGTTTTTCTTCATTTGTGTAAGTTTTCCTCCCCCCATTTTTTTAAACCTTTAAAAAACATTATGTTGTTTAGTAATGGGGAAATAGCTTTTACTTCTACTTGATCAATCTTCTATTCTTCCTTATGTAGATCCTCTGGCTTTGTTCAACTTTGAAGGTGGCCTAGGGGTGAGGGAATGTGCTTTTTGCAGTTTTAAGATCTAATTAAATAGGGACCTGTGATTTGAAAGTTGTCTGCAGATTCCAGTATCTGCTGACAGGTGTGTGGGCCCCTTGAAACCCACTTCCCACTTCCTTGCAATCTGTCCATACAGTGGGGAGTGTATGTTTGCCCCATGAAAGCAAAATGATATAAGAAAATGGAAAATATGGGAAAAGGAAGGAGGAAGACAAAAACAAGGTGGATGGAGAGAAGAGGGAAAACAGACAGGTGTATCAACTAATGAATAAGCAGAGAAACAAAACACAAAACACACAAAAAAACACTAATATGCAAGCAAGCATACCTATACACAAACAGAAAATCTAAAAAAAAAAAATATTAAAATAACAGAAACAAAGCAAGTACAAAATGTAAACTGAAGCAGAAAGAGAGAAAAACAACTAAAAATACAAGCCAAAAGAAAAACAAACTCACTCTGTGGCCATGTCTGAAACTCCAGGTTCCTTTTGTCTGCCTCTGCCATGTTAAGGCATGGCTCTGGTCTCCTGTCCATCTCCTCTGCTCTCAGCAGAGGCTAATAGGGTTGCTCTCAGCATGGGTCAGATGTCCCATGGACTATGTGGGAGGAGGATGGGTCAGATCCAGACTCATCTGACTCATCTGCTGCTGTTACTGTCAAGTCTCCCACTCAGATCTGATATGTCTGTGCCTGTTTCAGCAAGGGGGAGGGGCATCTGTCTCTCTGAATCCAATGAGTGGATAACCTGTGGGTCCCAGATTGGAGGTCAGACAGAGCTGAGTGGGGCAATGCAGGTCTCTGCCCAGTCCCAGGACAGAGAAGATGATGCTGGTCCCCTCACCAGCAGCGGGTCACTGTTCCAGATTTCCACACCTTGCCTTCTGCAGGACTCCTGCTGCTTGTGTCCAGTCTGCTGCCACAGGTGATGATGTGGGTCAGGTGCCAAGTGGTGAGGAGCAGCTGAGCAGCTTTTTTCTGCTGCTTCCTCTCAAGAGAGCCCTGAGAATGGCAGACAATCCTGCACTCTGTGGGCTCCAATCTCAGGGTAGTGGTGGGTTGCAGTCATCTGCCTAGGAGAGCCCTGGGAGCATGCACCCAAGCTTCTCCTCAGATGGACTCTCACTTCCCCAACAGCACACACCCACTCAAGCAGAGAGTCTTTATGGACACTCAATTTTGTGGAGAGTCTCACACTCCGACCTGTTTTGTCACCATCTTGTTTCTTTCCTCCAGCTTTTTTATTTCTAGGTAAATTTTATTCCTCCAAGATGTGAATATTACTGTGCCTCCCTTTGTTTTGTCTTTGGTCACATCAGCAATGGATCATACATTGTCCTTCAATGACATGGCTATTACCAGCCTTCTTCTGTTTTGTTTTTTGTTTACGTTAGCAAACCTTACTCTATTTTCTGGAAATGAATCATTTATTGTCCTTTACAGATATAATGATCTAACTTTCTTTTTTTTTTCATAGATGTCCAGTTTTCCCAGCACCAATTATTGAAAAACTATTTTCTCATTGAATGGTCTTGGCACCCATGTTGTATATTATTTCCGGGCTCTCTATTCTATTCCACTCATATTTATGTTTCTTTATGCCAGTACCACTTTGTTTTTTATTACTGCAGCTTTGTAATATAATTTAATATTAGAAAATGTGAGCCCTCTAACTTTCTACTTTTTTTCCCAAAATCATTGTTATTATTTCCAGTCCCTTAAGATTCTATATTAATTTGGGAAATTTTATTTGTTTCTACAAAATATGCTCTTGCTATTATGTTAGCGATTTAGTTAAACTTGCTGATTGCTTTGGGTAATAATAAAATCATTTAATATTGTCTTCCAATCTATGAATGTAAGATGCTCTTCCATTTATTTGCATTTTCTATAATTTCTTCTAATACTGTTTTACAGTGCTCAGTGTGCAAGTCTTTTACCACCTTGGTTAATTTTATTTCAAAGTATTTTATTCTTTTTTATTTTGTTGTAGTTGGAATTGATTTCTTAATTTCTTTTTAGATTACTCGTTTTTAGTGTATAGAAACAAATTCTACTTTTATGTGTAGATTATGTATCCTATAATTTTGCTGAATTTATTAGTTTAACAGTTTCTTTTATGTTGAATCCTTGTGTCTTCTACATGCTAAATCATGTCATCTGGAATAGAAATAATTTTTCCTTTATTTTAAATGTGGAGGCCTTTTATTTATTTTCTTGCTTAGTTGCCCTGACTGGGTTTTCTAGCACTAAATTGAATAGAAATTATAAGAGCAAACACTTCGTCTTGCTCCTTTTCTTTGAGGAAAAATTATTAGACTTTCACTATTGAGTATGATGTTAGCTGTAGGATTTTTATGCTTAGCCTTAATTATGTTAAGATAGTTTGCTTCTATTTCTAGAGTATTGAGTATTTTTATCATAAAAGGATATTGAGTCATGTTAAATTCATTTTCTGCCTCAATTTAAATGATCCATCTGTATATTTTTCTTCATCCTGTAAAAATGCTGCATTGCATTTACTCATTTGAATATGTTAATCTTTTCCTGTATTCCAAGACTAAACCCCACTTGGTAATGATATATAATCTTTCTAAGGTATCATTGGATTAGCTGTGCTAATATTTGCTGGACAATTTTGCATCAATATTCAACAGGAAACTTTTCTATTATGCATATATTTAATTTTTCTATTGTACTTTTATTCTTTAACTTATTTTTGCTTTAATTTTTTTCTGCTTGCTTAGGTTTAGCTTTTTAACCCCCAGTTCCTTGAGATGTGAAATTAGGTTGTTGGTTTGAGATCTTTCTCTTTTTTAATGTATGTATTATATCTCTCTGAGCATTGTTTTTTTTCACATACCCTTCAAGATTTGGCACACATTGTTTCATTATCATTTGTTTCAAGGTATTATCTATTGTGACATCTTATTTTACTCATTGGTTGTTTGAGAGTGGGTTTTCAAATTCTTATGTATTTGTGAATATTCAAGTTTTCCTTCCCCAGTTGATTTCTAGATGCCTTCTATTTGGATTGGAAAATATACTTTTTCAGTTATTTGAAATTTCAGTTATTTGAAAAACTGTTAAAATTCTTTTAGTGGTCTAAATACTTGCTATGCCCTTGAAAAAATTGTATGTCTTGCTACTCTTAGGTAGAATGTTTTATTTCTTTTTTCATTTTTTTAATCTGCCACTTAGCCATGAATCTGGTAGAGTGTTTCCTATATATCTACTAGGTCCGGTTGGTCTGTCTTGTTATTCCAGTCATGTACTTACTTACTTATCTTCAGTCTGGTTGCTTTGTCAATGATTAAAAGTGGAGTACTGAAGACTTCTGCTATTATTATGTTGCCATCTAATTCTTCCTTTTACTGTTTTTTTATATTTTTTTGTTTTTATAATTTATTTAGAAGTGCTGACACTCAGTACATAAATATTTATAATTGCTATGACTTCTTTGTGAATTAATCTTTTTACTTGTATAAACAAATGTCCTTCTTTGTCTCTTATAACATTTTGACTTAAGATATATATTTTCTGATACTAGAATAGTCATCTTGCTCTTTTTTAGTTAATACTTGCAGCAAATATTTTTTCCCAACCTTTCTCATTCAGCTAATTTGTGTTCTTATATCTAAAGTTATTCACTTGTAGACAGCATATACTTGGATTTTGTCTTTTAATCTATTCAGTCAATCTATGCTTTTAATTGGAGAGTTCCATCTATCTACATATGAAGTAATTAGTACTAGGGATGAACTTGTTGCTATTTTGTTAATTGTTTTCTTTATATCTTATAAATCTTTTCCCCTCATTTTCTCTCATTTAGCCCTTCTTTCTGATGTATTGGTTTCTTTGTGACATATTTTGTTTTCCTTATATTTTCCTTCTGTGTGTATTTCATAGATATTTTATTGTTACTATTATTGCCATTTTATAAAACATCTTAGGTTTATAAGTATTTTATTTTATTATTTTTGTATTGAATTAGAGTCTCGCTCTTTTGCCCAGGCTGGAATGCCCTGGAATGATCACTGTGATCACAGCTCATGGCAGCCTCAACTTTCTGGGCTCAGGTGGTTCTTTCACCTCAGCATCCCTAGTAGCTGGGCCTACAGGTGAGTGCCACCACACTTGGCTAATTTTTAATATTTTATAGAGCTGGAGTTTTGCTGTTGCCCAGACTAGTCTCAAATTCCTTGACTCAAGCAATCTGCCTGCCTTGGCTTCACAAAATGCTAGGATTATAGACATGAGCCACTGTGCCTGGCTTATACATCTTTTTTAAATGAATAACAATTTAACTTCAATCATATATAAAAACTCTTCTCTTTATATCTCTATCGTGCATTTTATTTTACAAATCACATATTTTTAATATTGAATATTCATAGTATCAATTTGTATATATTCTTATAAATTGAAATTTAATTTATTATAGAGATGTAGGGTTCAAGTAAGGATTAACTGTACAAGTAGACTGCATGGAGGTGAAGTTTGGACTTCCTACCAGTTCTCATTTTGCCTGGTTTGGGACCAGATACACTTTGTGTTGTCATGTGCCCGCCCTTTCTCTTTCCTTCCCTTGGTGGTGCCCAATGACTGTGGATCCTCTCTTGTGCTGATGTGATTAATGTTTAGGTCCCACTTATGAGTGAGAACATGGAGTATTCAGTTCTTTGTTTCTGTGATAGATCACTAAGTGTGATGGTTTCAAACTCCATACAATTTGCTGTGAAGTTCATGATTTTTTTTTCTTTAGTGCTGTGTATTACTCCATTGTGTGTATGTACCACATTTTCTTTCTTTTTTTTAATTTTAAAGATGTGAGGTAGGTATACAAATGTTCATTATGCAGGTACCCTTGTTGATGAAGTGTGCCCTTCCCTCCTCTGACAGTTTCCCTCAACTGCCAATCCCACCTTCAATCCCCTGGCAGTTTCCCACTACTGCCAATCTCTTTCTTACAGTGTTATGATAATTGTTCAAGGTCTGCTTATGAGTGAGAACATATGGTACTCTGTTCTTTGTTTCTGTGATAAATCACTGAGTATGATAGACTCTAAATCCATCCAAGTTGTTGCAAAGTTCACATGTTTGTCCTTCTATATGACTGCATAATATTCCAATGTGTATATGTACCATGTTTTCTTTATCCAGTCCAGTTTCAGTGGGCAGTATGGCTGGTTCCTTGTTTTTGCTATTGTGAATAGAGCGGCAACAAATATATGTGTGCATGTATCTTTATGGTAGAATGACTTGAGTTCCTCTGGGTATATTCCCAACAGGGAAATTGCTGGGTCATGTGGAAGGTCAGTTTCTAGTTCTTTCATAAATTGCCACACAGTTTTTCCAAGAGGTTGCACTAGTTTGCATTAGCACGAGCAGTGTAGAAGCGTTCCTTTTTCTCTGCATCCTCACCAGTATCTGTCTTTTGTTTTATTAATGATGACCATACTTACTGGGGTTAGGTGGTATCTCAATGTGGTTTTGATTTACATTTCTCTGATGAATAGTGAGACAGCACTTTTTCATGTGTCTGTTGGCTCCCACATATCTTCTTCTGAGAAGTATCTATTCATGTCTTTGGTTCACTTTCTAATGGGGCTGTTTGTTTTTTCCCTTTTGGCACATTTGAGTTCCTTTTAGATCCTGGATGTTAGGACTTTGTCAGACATATAGTTGGAAAATATTTTTTCCCATTCTGTGGACTGTCTTCCTGCTCTCTTGATGACTTCTTTTGCTTTGCAGAAGCTTTTCAGTCTGTTGAGGTCTATCTTGTCTATCTTATCTCTTATGGCATGGGCACTTGGGATTTGGATCGGGAATTTGTTTCCAGTTCCAATTTCCATAAAGGAGTCTCCTGTATTTTCTAAGGTTCTTATAGTTTGAGGTTTTACGTTTAGGACTTTGATCCCTTTAGAGTTGATTTTTGTGTATGGTGATAGGTAGGGGTCCTGTTTCAATCTTCTGCATGTGATCAGTCAGTTTTCACAGCACCATTTACTGAATAGGCTCTCCTCTCCCCAGAGGTTGTTGGTGGAGACTTTGTCGAAGATGAGTTGGTTGAGAAACTGAGGTTTTGCTTCCAGAATCTCTATCCTGTTCCATTGGTGTGTGTGCCTGTTCTTGTACCCATACCAGGCTGTTTTGATTATTGTAGCCTTATGGAAAAATTTGAAGACTGGAAGTGTGACAACTCCTGCTTTGTTTTTGCTAAGGGTTGCTTAGGCTATTCGTGATCATTTATGTTTCTCTATGAATTTCTGTATTGTCATTTCCAGGTCTGAGAAGAATGATGTTGGTAACTTAATGCGTATTGCGTTGAATCTGTAGATTGCCTTTGGTAGGATGGACATCTTAACAATGTTGATTCTTTCTATCTATGAGCATGGAATATTTTTCCATTTGTTTGTGTCTTCTTTGGTTTCATTGAGCAGAGTTTTGTAGTTTTCACTGTAAAACTTTTTCACTAATCTGGTTAGGAAGATGCTGTGGTACTTCATTTTTTTTGTAGCTATTGTGAATGGAATTGTGCTTTTTATTGGTTCTCTGCCTGCTTTTTGTTGGTATATAAGAATGCGACTGTCTTTTTTTTAAATTTAAAGATGTGGGGTACAATTCAGGATTGGGTATACAAATGTACATTATACAGGGACCCTTTTAGATGAGGTGTACCCCTCCCTCCCCTGGAAGTTTCCCTCAACTGCCAATCCCATTCCCCTCCCCTGGCAGTTTCCCGCTATTGCCGATCCCTTTCTTATAGTATTATGATAATTGTTCAAGGTCTGCTTATGAGTGAGAACACATGGTGCTCTGTTCTTTGTTTCTGTATTTGATCACTGACTATGAAATACTCTAAATCCATCCAAGTTGCTGCAAAGTTCATATATTTGTCCTTCTTTATGGCTGCATAATATTCCATTGTGTATATGTACCACATTTTTTTTTTAATCCAGTCCAGCTCGATGGGCAGCATAGTTGTTTGCATGTTTTTGCTCTTGTGGATAGAGCTGCAACAAACATGAATGTGCAGAATCTTCTTTGTAGAATGATTTGTGTTCCTCCAGGTATATTCCCAATAGGGCGATTGCTGGGTCATATTGAAGGTCAATTTCTAGTTCTTTCAGAAATTGTTACACAATTTTCCAAAGAGGTTGCACTAATTTGCATTCCCACCAGCAGTGTAGAAGTGTTCCTTTTTCTCCTTAACCTTGCCAGCATCTGTTGTTTGTTTTATCAATGATGGCCATTCTTACTGGAGTTAGGTGGTATCTCATCGTGGTTTTGATTTGCATTTCTCTGGTAATTAGTGAGGTTGAGCACTTTTTCATGTGTCTGTTGGCTGCTCGTATCTCTTCTTTTGAGAAGCATCTATTCATGTCTTTTGCCCACTCCTTAATGGTGCGTTTGGTTTTTTTTCCTTTTGGCACCATTGAGTTCTTTGTAGAACCTAGAAATTAGGCCATTGTCTGATACACAGTTGGCAAATACTTTTTCCCATTCTGTGGGCTTTCTCCCCACTGTGTTGATGGCTTTTTTTTTTTTTTGCTTTGCAGAAGCTGTCAGTTTGTGGAGGTCCCACTTGTCTATCTTATCTCATATGGTATGGGCACTTGGGGTTTTATTCAGAAATTGGTTGAGGTCTTTGATCCATTTAATTTTTTGTGTGGGGATCCAGGTTCAATTTTCTGCATGCGATCAGTCAGTTTTCCCAGCACCATTTACTGAATAGCTTGCCTTCTTCCCAAGGTTGTTGGTGGAGGCTTTGTCAAAGATGAGTTAGTTGAGAAATTGAGGCTTTGCTTCCATTATGTCTGTCCTGTTCCATTGGTTTATATGCCGGTTCTTGTACCAATACCAGGATGTTTTGATTATTATAGCCTTACAGTAAAATTTGGAGTCTGGAAGTGTGATTCTCATGCTTTGTTTCTTTTGCTAAGGATTGTTTTGGCTATTTGTGGTCATTTATGTTTCCATATGAATTTCTGTATTATCATTTCCAGGTCTGAGAAAAATGATGTTGGTAATTTAATGAGTATTGCATTGAATCTGTAGATTGCCTTTGGTTAGATAGATATCTTAACCATGTTGATTCCTCTTATCCATGAGCATGAAAACTTTTTTCATTTGTTTGTGTCTTCTTGGATTTCTTTGAGCAGTGTTTTGTAGTTCTCATTGTAGAGGTCTTTCACTTTTCTGGTTAGGAAGATGCCATGGTATTTCATTTTTTGTGTGTGGCTATTGTGAATGGCATTGTGCTTTTTTTTTTTTTTTTGGTTCTCTGCCTGCTTGTTGTTAGTGTATAAGAATGCAACTGTCTTTTGCATATTTATTTTGTACCCTGAGACTTTGCCAAAGTCCTCTATCAGTGCAAGTAGGTTTTTGATAGATTCGCTTGGATTTTTGAAACATAGGATTATATCGTCAGCAAAGAGGGATAACTTAACTTATTCTTTTCCTATCCAGATACCCCTGATCTCCATCTCTTGTTTAACAGTTCTAGCTAGGACTTCCAACACAATATTGAACAAGAGGGATGAGAGTAGGCAGCCTTATCTTCTTCCAGTTTTCAGGGGAAATGCTTCCATTTTCTATCCATTTAGCGATATGCTAGCTGTGGGTTTATCACAGAGGGCATTTACTATTTTGAGGTATGTTCTTTCTATATCTAGATGTTTGAGAGTTTTTATCAAGAAGGCATGCTGGAATTTATCAATAGCTTTTTCTGTATCTAATGATATAATCATGTGGTTCTTGTTTTTACATCTTTTGATGTATTTAATTACATTTATGGTCTTTCGGATGTTGAACCAGCCCTGCATCCTGGGGATGAAGACTACTTGGTTATGGTGGGTGATTTTTGAGATTTTTTTGGATCAGATTTGCTAGAATCTTGTTAAGCATTTTTGCATCTATGTTCATAGGGATACTGGCCGGTAGTTCTCTTTTTTTTGTTGAATCTTTACCTGGTTTGGGTATCAGTGTGATGTTAGCTTTGTACAATGATTTGGGGATAATTCCATCCTTCTTAATTGCCTGGAATACTTTCTATAGGATTGGTTTCAGTTCCTCCTTGTATGTTTTGTAGAGTTCTGCTGGAAAACCATCTGGTCCAGGTCTTTTTTTTTTGTAAGTAATTTTCTTATGACAAAGTCAATTTCCTGTGTTGTTATTGGTCTATCTACTATCTCAATGTCTTCTTGTTTCTACCTGGGGAGATTGTGTGATGTCAGAAAGTCCTCCGTTTCATTTAGGTTATCAAGTTTATTTCCATACAGGTGTGCATAGTAATCTCTGATAATCTTTTTTATTTCTTTGAGATCAGTTGTGATTTGATCTTTGTATTTATGATTATATTTATTTGTTTGTTTGTTTTTCTCTCTTTTTCTTGGTCATTCTGGCTAGGGGTCCATCAATCTTGTTAATTCTTTCAGACAACCAGCTTTTTGTTTTGTTGATGTTTTCTACAATATTTTTATCTTCTGTGTCCCAAATTTGGGCTCTTATTTTGGTGATCTGGATTCTTCTGCTAAAGCCAGGATTTTGGTGGTCTTATCTTTCCAGATCCCCAGGTGATTTGTTAGGCTGTCAACTTGTGATCTTTCCATTTTCTGGAGGTGTGCTTGTAGAGATGTAAATTCCTCTCTAAGAACTGTTTTCATGGCATCCAAAATGTTTTTGTAAGATGCTTCATCATTTTCATTTATTTCCAGAAATCTTTTAATATCTGTTTTGATTTCAGGATTGACCCAGTAGTTGTTCAGCTTCTTGCTTTTTAGTGTCCATGTCTTTCTGGGATTTGAGGAAATTTTGTTGGTGTTGATATTTATCTTTATTCCACTGTGGTCTGAGAAGGTGCATGGTGATATTTCAACTATGTGGAATTTGATTATGCTTGATTTATGGTCGAGGATGTGATTGATCTAGGAGTATTTGCCATGTGGTGATGAATAGAATGTATATTCTGTGGTTGCTGGATGGAATATTCTGTAGGTATCTATTAAGTCCATTTGGTCAATGGTCACATTTAAGTTCTGGATCTCCTGGTTGATTTTTTGCCTCAATGATCTGTCTAGGGCTGTTAGGATATTCAAGTCCCCAGCTATAATAGTATTAACATCTATATTTTTTTAGTTTACTTAGTGTTTGCTTTATAAATGTTGATGCTCCTGTTTTGGGTGCATATATGTTTAGGATGGATACATATTTTCTTTATCCAGTTGACTTTCAATGGGTGGTAGTATTGGTTCCATATTTTTGCTATTGTAAATTGTGTGGCTATAAACCTGTGCGTGTATGTGTCTTTTTTGTAGAAGAACTTATGTTCCTTTAGGTATATTCCTAGGAGAGGGATTGTTGGATTGTATGGAAGGTCAATTTTTAATTCTTTAAGGCATCACCACATTGCTTTTCATAGAAGTTGAAGTAGCTTGCACTCCCACTAACAGTGTAGAAGTGTTCCCTTTTCTCTGCACCCATTCCAGCATCTTTTTAAAAAATGTATTTATTTATGATGGCCAATGTTACTGGAGTTAGGTGGTATCTCATTGTAGTTTTTATTTGCACTTCTCAAGTGATTAGTGAAGCTGAGCATTTTTTCATGTATCTGTTGGCTGCTTGCATATCTTCTTTTGAAAATTGTCTATTTATGTCCTTTGTCCACTTTTTAAATATGGTTGTTTGTTTTTTCCTCCATTCATTTAAGTTCCTTGTAGATCTTGGACTTAGGTTTTTGTCAGATACATAATCATTAATTTTTTTTTCATTCTGTGGGTTGTCTCCCCTCTCTCTTGATGGTTTCTTTTGCTGTGCAAAAGCTTTTGAGTTTTATAAAGTCCCACTTCTTTATCTTAGTTTTTATGGCATTTACTTTTGGGGATTTAGTCAAGAATTTGTTGTCTACTCTGATGTGCATAAGAGTGTTTACTATGTTTTTTTCTAGGATTCCTATAGTTAAGGTTCTACATTTAGGTTTTTAATCCATTTAGAGTTGATTTTTGTATATGGTGATAGGTAGGGGTGCAATTTCTTTTTTCTGCATTGGTCACTCAGTTTTCTCAGCAACATTTGCTAAATATGGTCTCTTTTCCCCAGTGTTTTTTATTGCTGACTTTGTTGAAGATGAGTTGGTTGAGAGACTGAGATTTTGCTTCTGAAATCTCTGTCCTATTCCATTGGTCTATGTGCTTATTATTATAACAATACCAGAATGTTTTGGTTACTGTAGTCTTATAGTAAGTTTTAAAATCTGGAAGTGTGATACTTCCTGTCTGGTTCCTTTTACTGAAGATTGTTTTGGCAATTTGTGACTGTCTTTTGTTTCTATATGAATTTCTATATTGTTGTTTCCAGGTCTGAGAAAAATGATGTTGGTAATTTGATAGGTATTGCATTGAATCTGTAGATTGCCTTGGATTGAATGGACAATATTGATTCTTCCAATCCACAATCATGGGATGTTTTTCCATTTGTTTGTGTCATCCTTAATTTCTCTGAGCAGCAATTTCATTTTAAAGATCTTTCATTTCTCTGGTTAGATGAATGCCAAGGTATTTCATTTATTGGGTTGCTGTTGTGAATGGTATTGTGCTTTTTATTTGGTTCTCTGCCTGCTTGTTCCTGGTGCATAGAAATGTAACTGTCTTTGCACGTTGTTTTTGCATCCTGAGACTTTACCAGTGTTGTTTATCATTGTGAGGAGGCTTTTGACAGACTCCCTGGGGTCTTCAGGGTATAGAATCATACCATCCACAAAGAAGGGTAGCTTCACTTTCTTTTTTCCTATATGCATACCCCCAATATCCTTCTCTTGCCTGATTTCTCTAAGATTTCCAACACTATTTGGAACAGGAGAAGTGAGAGTGGGCATCCTTGTCTTCCTCCCATTCTTAGGGGAATGCTTCCATTCCCCTTAAGTCCATTGAGCAAAATGTTGGCTGTGGGTTTATCATAGATGACTCTTACTGTTTTGAGGAACATTCCTTTTATACCTAGGTGCTTGAGGGTTCTTTTCAAGAAGGGATGCTAAATTTTGCTGAATACTTTTTCTGTGTCTAATGATATAAACATTGGTTCTTGGCTTTACATCTGTTAAGGTCCTGAATTACATTTATAGTCTTGTGAATATTGAACCAGCCCTGTGATCCAGGAATTAAGCCCATTTGTTCATGGTGTATGATCCTTGAGATGTGTTGTTAGATCCGATTTGCTAGAATCTTGTTGAGATGTTTTGCATGTATGTTCATCAAGGACATTGGTCTGTAATTCTCTTTCCTTTTTAGGTGTCCATCAGGTTTGGGTTTCAGTATGACATTGGCATCATAAAATGAGTTGCTGAGCATTCTATCTTTTTAATTGCCTGGAATACTTTCAACAAATTTAGTATCAGCTCCCCCTTGAATATCTTGTAGAATTCAGCTGAGAAGTCATTGGGTTTGGGGACATTTCTTATGACTGAGTCAATTTCCTGGATTGTTATTGGTGTATTTAGAGCTTTGATTTCTTTTTGTTTCAACTTTGTGAGGTTGTGTGATGTCAGAAAGTGCTTCATTTTCATTGGGTTTTCTAGTTTATTTGCGCAAAGGTTTTTATAGTAATCTCTGATAATCTTTTGAATTTCTTCAGGATACGTTTTGATTTCTTTTGCATTTCTAATTGTGTTCATCTGGGCTTTCACTCCTCTTTTTTTTTCTTAGTCAATCTGGCCAAGGATTTTCCATCATTTTCTTTTTTAAAACTGTGTTGTACAATTCAGGGTTAGGTATATAAATGATCATTGTGTAGGCAAAGTTCAGGCCTCACTTTGGTCCCCAATTCACCTTGTTTGAGATCAGGTGGATTTTCAATCTTATTTATCCCTTCATGGAACCAGCTCTTGGTCTTGTTTATCCTTTCTATATTTTTGTCTTCAATGTCCTACAACTGTGATTTTTATCTTGGTGATCTGGATTCTTCTGCTGAGGTTGGGATTTAGGTGATATTGCCTTTCCAGTTCCTTTAGGTGTGACATTAGGTTGACTACTTGTAATCTTTCTGTTTTCTCGACTTGTGTGTGCCTTGCTATGAATCTTTCTCTTAACACTGTTTTTGTGGCATCCCGGAGATCTGATAAGGTGTGTCTTCAGTTTCATTTGTTTATAGAAATCTTTTCATTTCTATCTTTATTTCTGTATTCTGTAAGTCATTTAACAGCATGTTGTTTAGCGTCCATGTCCTTGTGTGTTTTGGAGGGATCTTGTGGGTGGAGGTATTTATTTTTATTCCACTGTGATATTAGAAGATTCATGGTATTATTTCAGTCTTTTGAAATTAGAACATGCTTGTTTTATATCCTAGTATGTGGTTTATCATGGAGTATGTTCCAAGTGCTGATGAAGTACAGAGTATATTCTGTACTTGCTGGACGAGGTGTTCTGTTGGGTGAGGTGTTCTGTAGATATCTATTAAGTCCATTTGATCAAGTGTTCTGTTGAGGTTCTGGATCTTCTTATTGATTTTGTACCTCAGTAATCTATCTAAAACTTTTAGTGGGATATTTAGGTCTCCAACTATGAGTGTGTGAGAGTTACTATACTCCTTTAGTTTGCTTAGTAGTTGTCTTATAAAACCTGGTGCCCCTGTGTTGGGTGCATATATGTTTAAGATGGATATTTCTTGCTAGATAAATTAGACTTTTATCGTTATGTAGTGCCCTTCCATTATCTTCCTATGACTTGAAAACTGCTTTGTCTGATATTGGAATAGCTATGTCTGCTTTCTTCTGTTTGCTATTGACTTGGAATGTCATTTTCCAGTCTCCAACCTTGAGTTTGTGGGCGTCTTTTGTGGTGAAATTAGTTTCCTGGAGACAGCAGATTGTTGGATCTTGTTTTTAATCCAGTTTGCCACTGTACATCTCTTCAGTAGCTCAGTTAGTTCATTCATGGTCAAGTTCATTAATGATACTAAGAGTGAGATTTTATCCCTGTTATAGGGCTCTTAGGGGGTTGCTTTGTTTTCTTTTAATGTTTGCCTTTTTATGTATGTGCATTTTTATTTTAGTGAGTGATGTTTAGGAGTAAGAAAAACTATAGTGATAATGAAAGATCATTGCTGGTTATTTGTAGAAATGCTACTTGCAAAGTATACTATTCTGCTTTTAGAAATTAATTTGATTCATTTATCAAATCATTTATGAAGTCAAAACTGATTGCCAATTCAATTCTTCAATATCTGGATATAATTTCATAGTGTTCTTTTGACAAATAATATAAATACTAAAATACTGTTTCTACTAAAGTATCCAATATATTAGCATATGGATGAAAAATTTTAAAATGAGCAGATAATTTTGAAAGATATTATATAGTGAAAAGAGGTGACTTAGGATAATTCAGTGCCTCTTATATTAATAGACCAAGTAATTAAGGGAAAATAATTGACATGGGGTGGGAGAAGAAAGAAAGAAAATTTGAGTACAAGAACCAAGATAAGATGAAGTATTACTTGAGGAGTAATGAATTTTAAGAATGAAGGGAAGAATGGGAGCCAAGTTGTCAAAACATCAGCATGGTATTTTAATATCCCAGTATTCTCCCATAAAGTATAGAGAAAAACTCAACAACAACAACAACAATGACAGCAACAAAATCACATCCACAAATTACCAAAACTGGAACGCACCAAATGTACCACAAGGTGAAGTCAATCCACCGACAAAATAAGATCTGTGTGAAGTTCATTGTTGTATGAGAACAAAGAGAAAAAAGACAAGGGGCCCTCAAAAATCTTACATTAAATCACAGAAATTTTTGACTAATTAATGCCCTAAAATGCTGTTGCCCCCACTGGGACTAGAAAAAAAAAATCTGTTTTCATGAAAAACTCTGTTTATTATTTCAGCTTTATGTCTTTATTTGAATGGTGAAGGTTTTGTTATTTCCTTCATGATAGCTCTTGTCTTCTTTTTTCAGTTCTTTCTTTGTACTTTGTTAGGGATATATTTTGATTGTTATATTTCCCAATCACTAATATTTACTTTTACTAAGAGACTTAGAAAAAATTTTCATTGATGTATTTTCCCTCTTTATAATTTCCATTTGGCTCTTTTTAAAAGATATCTTTCATATGTTAAAAGAAAAAATTTAGGCAAATTAATATAGTAGTTTATTGAAGCAAAGTATGATTTATAAATTAAGCAGCACTAAGAACTAGGAGAGGTTCACCTTGACAATTATTTATAGGAAACCTTAAGACATAATTTCATTCCTGACCCAAAGAAAACATAAAATAATAACTGATTGGCCAGGTGCAGTGGCTCAAGTCCATAATTCCAGCATTTTGGGAGGCCAAGGTGAGAGGATTGCCTGAGCCCATGGGGTTGAGACCAGCCTGGGTAACTTGTTGAGACCTCATCTCTACAATAATAAAAAAATTAGCTGGGTGTGGTAGCGTGCTCCTGTAGTTCCAGCTACTTGGAAGGCTGAGGTGGAAGTATCGCCTGAGCCCTATAGGTCAAGGCTGTAGTGGCCATGGCATGCCACTGCAATCTAACCTGGGCAACAGAGTGGGACTTCGACTAAAAAAAAATTAAAAAAAAAAAGATAATAATAATAATAACTGATTCTTATTTTAAGCTACTATTTACAATGCAGCAACAACAGATAACACATATGACAATGTGTGTTGCATTATATGTCACAGCATGTTTGCACTTATTTTCTTTGGAGATATATTTTTTATCATTTACATTTATTTTATTTTATTTTTTTAATCAATATTTTTTATTATGATATTGTGGGGTACAGTTAAGGGTTAGGTATACAAATATGCTTCGTTCAGGCACCCTTGTTGATAAGAGGTGTCTCCCCATCCCCAGACAGATATTTACTACCGTTAATCCCATCTCCCTTCCCCTCCTCCCCCATAGTTTCCCACCACTGTCAGTCATTTTCTTATACTATTACATTGGATGTTCAAGGTCCACTCTATAAGTGAGAACATGTGATACTCAGATCTTTGTTTCTGTGAGAGATCACTCAGTATTATAGACTCGATTTCCTTCCAAGTTGCTGCAAAATTCATGATTTTGTTCTTTTTTATGGCTGTGTAGTATTCCATCATATATATGTACCACATTTTAAATCCAGTCCTCTTTTGATGGACAGCATGGTTGCTTCCAGGTTCTTCCTATTGTGAACAATGCTGCAATAAACATGCATGTGCCGGTATCTTTTTTATAGAGTGATTTGAGTTCTTCAGGTTATATTCCCAGTAGGGGGATTGTGGGGTCATATGGGAGGTCAATATTTAGAGCTTTTAGGAATTGCCATACTGTTTTTCACAGAGTTTGTACTAGTTTGCACTCCCACCAACAGTGTAGAAGTGTTTGCTTTTTGCCACACCCTCTCCAGCAACTGTTACTTTTGAATTATTGATAATTGCCATTCTGACTGGAGTTAGGTGGTATCTCAGTGTGGTTTTGATTTGCATTTACCTGATGATTAGTGAGGTTGAACATTTTTTCATGTGTCTGTTGGCTGCTCAGATGTCTTCTTTTGAGAAGTGTCTGTTCATATCTTTTGCCCATTTTATAATGGGGTTGTTTGTTTTTTTTCTTTTCAGCATGTTTGAGTTCCTTGTAGATCCAAGATGTTAAGCCTTTGTCAGACCTGGAGTTGGCAAATACTTTTTCCCAATCTGTAGGCTGTCTCCTTGCTCTATGATGGTTTCTTTGGCTTTGCAGAAGCTTGTCAGTTTAATGAGGTCCCACTTGTCTATCTTATCTCATGGCCTGTGGGTTTTGGGTTTTGTTCAGGAATTGGATGCCAGTTCCAATTTCCATGAGGGTATGTCCTTCATTTTCCAAGGTTCTTATGGTTTGAGGTTTTACATTTAGGTCTCTGATCCATTTAGAGTTAATTTTTGTGTATGGGGATAGATAGGGGTCCTGTTTCAATCTTCTGCATGTGGTCAGCCAGTTTTCCCAGCACCAATTACTGAATAGGTTCTCCTCTCCCCAGTGGTAGTGGGTGGAGGCTTTGTCGAAGATGAGTTGGTTGAGAAATTGAGGTTTTGCTTCTGGAATCTCAATTCTATTCCATTGGTCTATATGCCTGCTCCTGTACCAATACCAAGCTGTTTTGATTATTGTAACACTATAGTAAAGTTTGAAGTCTGGTAATGTGATATCACCTGCTTTGTTTTTTTAGTCTGAGGATTGTTCTGGCTATTCTTGGTCATTTGTGTTTCCATATGAATTCCTGTGTTGTTTTTTCTAGGTCTGAGAAGAATGTTGCTGGTAATTTGATGGGTATTACATTAAATCTGTAGATGACCTTAGGTAAGATGGACATCTTCACAATGTTGATTATTTCAATCCATGAGCATGGGATATTTTCCCACTTGTTTGTGTCATCTTTGATGTCTTTGAGCAGTGTTTTGTAGTTTTCATTGTAAAGGTCTTTCACGTTTCTGGTTAGGAACATGCCAAGGTATTTCATTTTTTGTGTGGCTATTGTGAATGGAATTGTGTTTTTTATTTGGGTTTCTGTTTGTTTATTATTGCTGTAAATAAATGTGATTGTCTTTTGCACATTTATTTTATATCCTGAGACTTTGTCAAAGTCCTTTAT
>NW_007249726.1:545028-557829 GCF_000164805.1 Carlito syrichta | reverse complement strand
ATTGTTATGGTCTATTTAGGGTCTCAATTTCTTCTTGTTTCAACCTAGGCAGGTTGTGTGATGACAGAAAGTCCTCCATTTCCAAAAGGTTTTTAAGTTTGTTTCCATATAGGTGTACATAGTAGTCTCTAATGATCTTTTGTATTTCTTCAGGATCAGATGTGACTTCATCTTTTGTGTTTCTGATTGTGTTTATTTGGGCTTTCTCTCTCTTTTTCTTGGTCAGTCTAGCTAGGGGACCATCGATCTTGTTTATTCTTTTGAAGAACCAGCTTTTTGTTTTATTGTTTTTTTTGTATTATCTTTTTGTCTTCTATGTCCTGGATTTGGGCTTTTATTTTGGTGATCTGGATTCTTCTGCTGAAATTAGGGATTTTGTGGTCTTGCTTTTCCAGCTTCCTTAGGTGGCTCGTTAGGCTGTTAATTTGTGATCTTTCCATTTTCTTCATGTGCATTTATAGGGATATAAATTCCCCTCTTACTACAGCTTTCAGGGCATCCCAGAGATTTTGGTAAGATGTTTCTTCATTTTCATTTGTTTCCAGATATCTTTTAATCTCTGTTTTCATTTCATCATTGACCCAGGAGTTGTTTAGCATCGTGCTGTTTAGTGTCCATGTCTTTGTGGGTTTTGGGGGGACCTTGTTGGTGTTAATGATTATTTTTATTCCGCTGTAGTCTGAGAAGATGCATGGTAAAATTTCAGTCCTTTTAAATTTGCTTATGCTTGATTTATGGCCAAGTATGTGGTTGATCTTAGAGTACGTGTTCCATGCGGTGATGAGTAGAATGTGTATTCTGTGGTCTTGGATGGAGGGTTCTGTAGGTATCAATTAAGTCCATTTGATCAAGAGTCACATTGAGGTTTCAGATCTCATTGCTTTTTTTTTGTCCTGATGATCTGTCTAGGGTAGTGAGTGGAGTATTAAAGTCCCCAGTTATGATGATATTGGAGTTGATACTTTTTTTAGTTTACCTAGGAGCTGCTTTATTAAAGTTGGTTCTCCTATGTTCAGTGCACATATGTGTAGGATGGATATTTCTTGTTGATGGATTGAACCTTTTATCATTATGTAGTGGCCTTCTGTATCTTTTTTAATTTTTGATAGCTTAAAGGGTATTTTGTCTGAGATTAATATTATGACTCCTCCTTTCTTTTGTGTTCCATTCGCCTGAAAATTTGTTTTCCATCCTCTTACTTTGAGTCTGTGAGTGTGCTTTCTAGTGAGGTGAATCTCTTGAAGGCAATATATTGTTGCCCAGTGATATTTTATCCATTTTGCCATTCTATATCTTTTCAGTGGTGCATTGAGTCCATTCACATTCAAACTAATTACTGAAATTTGAGAGTTGATCCCTATCATAATGTTCTTACAGAGTTGTTGTTCTTCCTGTTTGTGTGTTGTCTTTCTTTTGGTTTTAGAGTTGAATCATGTGTGTTTTTAATCTTTTGCCTGTACTCTTGTGAAGAACGTTGTTGTTCTTTTTTCCTTTTCTTCTGTGTTCAATACTTTCTTAAGTGTTTCTTGTAGAGGTGGTCTTGTTGCAGTGCAGATTCTTTGGGACTGGATATCTGGGAAAGATTTCAATTCTCCCTCACTGATGAAGCTTAGCTTGGCTGGGTAGATTATTCTTGGTTGAAATTGTTTATCTTTTCGAACTTTGAAGATAGGGCTCCAAGCTTTCCTAGCCTGGAAGGTTTCTGTGGATAAATCTGCTGCTATTCTAATTGATCTTCCCTGGTATGTAGTCTGACCTTTTTCTCTTGCAGCCTTTAGGATTTTTTCTTTTATACCTACTTTGTTTAGGTGAATTATTATGTGTCTGGGAGTTGGTCTTCTCATTTGTTGTCTTGTAGGGGTTCTCTGAATCTCTTGTGTTTGAATTTTTTCATCCTTGATGAGATGAGGGAAGTTTTCTTGAATGATTTCATGAAATGTTTGTTCCAGTGTGGCCTCTGTTTCTTTCTCTGACTCAGGAAGGCCAGTTACTCTTAGGTTCAGTCTCTTGAAGTGATCATTCATCTCTTGAAGGTTTTGTTCTGTCTTTTTGAGCTTCTTTTCTATGCTTTTGACAGTTTGGGTTAGTTCTGTGTTTTGGTCTTCGAGCTCTGAGATTCTTTCTTCTGCTTGGCTAATTCTGCTTTCCATGCTTATTAGTTTGTTATTTATTTCCATCACAGCATTCTTTACTGCTGTCATTTCTGACATCAGCTCCTTCCTATTTTCCTCTTGTCTCTCCTCAATTTTTTAAATTCTCTCCATTAATGTCTTGATGTCTGGGTTTGTTGCATGTAACCAGTCATTCTGGGGACTCTTCATTGTTTGTGTTCCAGAATCTGTTTTCTCAGTGTCTGATCTCCCAGGGGTCTTTGTGAGATCTATATTCTTCTTTTGGTTTTTCTTCATTTGTGTGGTTTTTTCCCCCCTACCTACTTTTTCCTTCCCTCCATGTTACCATCTTCTTTAATTCTGTTATTTGGGGTAGAGGGATTGCTTTTACTTCTGTTTGTTCAATCGCCTATTCTTTATGTATGCCTTTTACTTTGTTCAATTCTGGAGTTGCACTATAGGTTGGGGGTGGTCCTTTTTGCAGTTTTGAGATTTACTTAAGGGTAGAGCTGTGATTCAAAATCTATCTGCAGGTCCTGGTATTCGTCGACAGGTGTATGGATAATCTGAAACCCACTTCCCACTGCCTTGGAATCTGTCCATTCAGTGGGGCTGTGGGTTTACTCTCTGAAATAAAATGTGGTTAGTAAAGGGAAGAGAATGGAGCAGACAGTGGGGGGAAGAGGGGGATAGAGAGAGAGAGGAGTAAGTGGGGAAACAGATGAGTGTACCAACAAATGGAGAAAAAGACCTAAATGGAAACAGATAAAAACAACAGACCACAGCTACAGACTAACCAACTCCCATACAAAAAAAATAAAAAAACAATGATGCTAACATACAAGCTAACCAACCACCTTATTGGTGTGCTGTTCCTCTATACAAAGATATGGTTAACAGAGAGAATAAAAGAGAAGAAAAGGAAGAGAAAATGAAAAAAAAAAAGAACAAAACAATAGGAATAGAATTAAGTCATTAACCTAACAGGGGTTAGGTTAATAGAGCACACTCTGTGACTTTTCGTTTAAGTCAAATGTCATTTCAGCTCTGATTTCCAGCTGTCTTTTCAAGCTGGTAAATTAGTTCACAGTAGGGTCAGTTGCCCCTGGCCTGCTGTGAAGGACAGTTCAGATCACCCTCAGTTCACCACTCAAATCTGGCCTGTGCCTGTTTTTCAAGCTTGTTTCTCCCATTTCGGTGTTGTTACCTTGAATCGCCAGCAGGTGGTGCTATCTCAGATGCTGGCCCCAGAGGGGTGGAGCCGGACAGGAGTCAGGCAGAGGCTGGAGATGGGAGCCTGCCTCAGGGCACACGGGAGGAGACCCACGGCTGGCAGGACATTACGGTGGCAGTAGAGGTGGCAGCAATCCTAGAAGATCTTGCCTGCAGGGGCTTCAAGGACTGAAGTCATGGATCGCCTCAGGCATGGGTGGTGTGATGCGCTATGGCCACCACGGAGGCTGCAGCAGCGCCAGCGGCTGCTGTGTCTGTGGCTGCAGTGGCTGTCCAGACTGCTGCGATGCCCCAGCGGTGGGACAGCCAAGCACCGTGTGAAGACCAGGCTGCCAATGTTGGGGTCCACAGCCCCCAGGGAGAGAGCCAGAGACCCTCTGTGTTCTCCTTTGCAGAGGGTTTCATAGACCAGGTTGCCCTGTCGCCATCTTGCCGGATATCATTTGCATTTAGATATACAATCTGTAATATTTTGTGTATATATAGGTAAGGATATAAAATTAATCATTTGCAGTTTATTTCAAGACTGTTATTCCTTTATTACACTGAATAACAACCTTGGTCATCAGTTGAGTGAACATTTGTGTCTTTTTAAAAATATCTGCCTCACTTGACAATATTATCCTATTTGATAACTATACATTTTTATTAATTTATGTGATATTATATTCTGTATTTCACAGCACTCATTTTTCAGTTCATGATTGTCTTGGGTATTTTTGACCCAATGCATTTTATACAAATTTCTGATTTATTTTTTCTGTTTCTACCAACAAAAGAAGACATATCTTCAAAGATATTACATTGATTACATTGGATACATTTGAAGTATCCATAAATTTGCATCTCCATTTATTTATGTCTATTTTTTCTCAGAGCATTTTCTAGCGTTCAGTGCAAAGGTCTTGCACTGATATATGTTTTAATTTTTATTGCCATCATTGATGATGTTATAAAATAGGCACTTTAAAAATTTGTTTTCTCTTTGCTGAGGCGATATAAAAATACTATAGATACTTGTATTTTGGCCTTATATTCTACAATATTGCTGGCTTCAGTTATTAATTCTGTTAGTGATTTACTATCCAATTTAACACAGTGTGAAACACACAGGTCAGAGGGTTAAGCCTAAGGTGGGGAGACCTTTAAAACAAGGTCAACTTTACAGGTAAAAGAAATACAGCTTAGTGTTTTGTGTTTTTCAACACAGTTGTTTCCTATTAGTTAGATTAGAGCAGAAGGGACAAGTAAGAAACTTTGGTGCCCAGTAATGGGCTCTAGTTGATAAGACACTAGTTCAGACTTGAAGACAGTCATAAATTAGTTAGTGACTCAACCATTTGAATGAATTGGTCAATTTGGGGAGAGTGTTTCAAAAAGGGCTGAAGTAAAACATAACTTTCATGTCTATCAGAGCTTGGACCATTCTGGTGTTAGTTTCAAGAAAACCTCCCTCAATTGATTGACTGAAAGAGAGGAGAAATCCTCCACATTTCCCTGGAGTGTCCCTAGTTCTGATCAGTAAGTATTATCAGAAAGATGCTCCTTTGCCCTTTCAGAGTTCTTCTGAAGTCATCGTTTATATTTTTTACAATCTAATTTGAAATGACTGGTACTCTTACAGAAAAATCAAATCATACCTCTTGCAGCAAATGAAGCTGTTGATTTCTGCTCTCACATGGGAGGGACCTTTGGGTTGTTGAGTACGCAATGTTCAGCAGTATTTTCTTGGCATTCAAGTGCCCTGGTTACTATATTCACTTCCCCCCCTCTTTACTAGGGTTTAGGGAGATAATCAGCATGAACAGCTATATCATGGGGTCTCTTAGGAAGCAAGTTTGGTTCATGTTGCTTACTCAGGGCAAAGGGCTTCATTGAGACCCAAGAGGAAAAGTGAGTTAAAAAAGTTTGTAGTACAAGAAGCTAGGCCATTGACACCAGAATTTTGTGGAAAGCCTTTTCAAATCAGTGAAAGTAATCAAAGACAGATTTGCCTTTGTTCTGAGTGCGCTGATAAATAGTTTCCTGATAATTTGTCAAGGAAAGATGGCTGAAATAGCTTTAATCAGTTCAGCAGTTGTTTTTCTCACCACCTTAAATGCTATTTTCCCAATATGTTGAAAATATTTTGAGAGTCTAACCCCTTGGGTTAACACGTTTCCCACTAACATATGAATTAATTGATAAACATCAGGAAATCCTGACTATATACATTTATAACCAAATTAAAATGGTATTCAAACTCAAGTGAGTGTGTTTCAGGCTTAAGGAAAACTTTTAATAAAGCAAAAAGCTCGAACGTTTCTCAAAGAAAGTAAAAAGTGGTCTGGATGACAGGAGAGTTAGCAATCTCTTTAACAAATGTGATCAGGCCAAGGCAGTGACTCAGGCCTGTAATCCCAGGCAGTTTGGGAGGCTAAAATGGAGGATCACTTGAGCACAGGAGTTGGAGGCTGCAGTGAACTGTGATCCTACCACTGCACTTCAGTCAGGGCGATAGAGTGAGACCGTGTTTCAAATAAACAGATGATAGACAGACAGACAGACAGATAGATAGATAGATAGATAAAGGTGTGATATAGCAAGACCTTCTCAAATAAATAAATAAATAAATGGTGTGGTCAGAGTTGCCAAATTAGCAACTGGAGTTGGTACTTCTTGAACTGAGGGTGAAGGAAGGATAGGTAGTTAAGAGAGAGAAGTGACTGGTGGCCAAGAGAGTGAAGTGGGGGTTGGCATTGGTGGAGCACAAAAGACGAGAGAGCAAGCAAAGAGGAAAGCTAGAATGCACAGTGTTTTCTTCAGTTTTGAATTTAGAGTCTGATGCAGGAGGTTTTTCAAGTTCTGATGATGCTAAGTTTTGATGTAGTCTCTTTTAAGAAGACAACCAAGGATTATTATTCTCCATTTTTATTTTAAGTTCACGGGTACATGTGTGTATAAGTTACATGGATGTACTGCATATTGGTGAGATTTGAGTCTCGGGTGGCCCATTCCCCAGATAGAGAACATTGTACTCAATATATAATTCTAAGCCTTAACCCTCTCTCACATCTCTCCCATAGTGATGTCTCCAGTGTGTATTATTTCTATCTTTGTGGTCATTTATGCCTTACATATTAGTGAGAACATGCAGTGTTCAGTGAGTCAATTTACTTAGGATGATGATCTTCAGTTCCATCCATGTTGCTGCAAAGGACATGATCTCATTCTTTTTTATGGCTGTATAGTATTCCTAGTATTCTGAGATGCCAAAAAAATGTGCACACATTTTAAGAGATGGTGCCTATGTATTACTTTTTGAAGCTGAATTGGATTACGGTAGTATGTGTCGTATGACGTTTGCGCAAATGCTAGCATCAGCTTGCAACCGGCAGGTAGATACTCAGTATTACAGTTTTAATACAGTTTTTTCCTTACTTAAAATGTGTATACGTGTGTTTGGCACCCTCTGTATGTATCACTTTTTAAATCTAATTAATTGTTGATGGGCACTTAGGTTGGTTCCATGATTTTGCTATCGTGAATAGTACTGTAATGAACATATCAGAGCATACAAGTACAAGTATTTTTTAATATATTGATTTCTTTTCCTTTGAGTAGATCCCCATAGTGGGGTTGGGTCAACGGAATTTCAGTGTTTGTTTGAGAAATCTCCATACCATTTTCCATAGAGGCTGAATTAGTTTACAATCCCACGAACAGTAAATGAATGTTCCATTTTCTCTGCAATCACACCTGCATTTGTTGTACTTTGACTTTTTGATAATAGCTATTTTGACTGGTGTAAGTAATATCTCATTGTGGTTTTAGTCAGCATTTCTCTGATGATAAGTGATGTTGCACATTTTTTAATATTTTGGTAGCCGCTTACTTGATTTTTTTCTTTTAAGAAATGTTTATTCCTGCCATTTGCCCACCTTTTGATGGAGTTATTTGTTTTTGTTTTTGTTTTCATGTGGAGAAGTTTGAGTTTTTTGTAGGTTCTGGAGATTAACTCTTTGTTGAGGTGTAATTTGCAAATATTTTCTCCCATTCAGTAGGTTTTCTGTTCACTCTTTTGATTATTTCCTTTGCTATGCCAAAGTATTTTGGTTGAGGTCCCATTTGTTTATTTTTTTCTATGTCATATATGCTTTTGGGGGTCTTTGTCGAATATCCTTTGCCTAGGTCAATGTCCAGAAGAGTGTTTCTAGGTTTCTTCTAGGAATTTTATAGATTCAGGTTATACATGTAAGCCTTTAATCCATTTTAGCTAATTTTTTATATGGTGATAGCAATTGCCAAAGACCTCCCACTGCTTTTGAGAGATTTGAAACCCTCTGTTTTCTCATTTCTTATGTGGCTAAACTATTTTAAGTATATAAAAAGTTCCCCACTATGGCCAGAAAAACTTTAAATCATCTTGGGTTATTCTTAATCAGGATTCCAAATATTCACAAATTTTTTTTTGTATAGTTTTAAATGTATGTCACTGGAGTTGCTGACAATGGTTGGTCAAACACCGTCCCCCTGGTGGGTAAGCAACTTGCAGTATTCTCCTGAAAAGGGCAGTCTTTCCAGGCAACCTTAGTACAGGGCCCCTGTCTGGCTTATGTCTAGTCTGCAACAGGGTGGATAGAACTTCCTTAAAAAAAATGCAGTCTCTTAGATTTCAGTCTAAAAACAGGAAACCTTACCTCTAGTAAGGGTTATCCAGTTCTTTCCCAGTGTAACCACAATACAACTAAACTTCAAAATGTTCTTGCCTGCACCTAAACAAGGGAGTGCCAATAAAGAAATCAGGGACCACATTGGATCCCATCTCTTGTTGCCAGAAATGTTAACATGAGATTCATGAGATCCATGAATGAAGAAAGGAAAGGGACTTTATTTTCAGAGGAAGAAGCAATCTGTAGATTGGAAACGCAACTTTCGGGGAAAGCTAACATTTCAGGCTCTGCAGAAAGTGGGATGGGGGGAGCAAGTATATCTTACAGAGTCAGACTTACATACATATTAATCAAAGTTGGGGGAAATCTAGAAACATTCATTAGAGAAGTCAGAGACTTGTGAAGTAGTTAAAAATGTATAAAATACATTCCATGTTTACTTCAGGGTGGGATTTTATCATCAGAATTAAGTGGAATTTATCTCTTTATGTCGAAAGAGGAACTATAAGGCACACAGACAGTATGTGCACAGTCTCTATAAGCAGCCAGAAATTGGTTTATGTGTCTACTTATCAGTAAAGAATGTGTATGAGATTAATCCTCTATCCAGTTGCAGTTGCTGCAGGACCAAAAAGCTGGGTTGGGTGAGGCAACATCAGCTGGCATACAATTAACAACACTAGAATATATGACTAATATTTAATTTTGCTGGCCATGACATTTTCATTTTTGATGGGTCTCCTTCTAGCCACAGTAAATCCATTTCATCTGTCTGTTAAGGAATGTTTCAACAGAGTTTATAAAATAAAAACGAGTTACCTACTTACAAACATAGGGTACACGTTCCCATTTTAAAAATAGGCAAGAAGAAAGGGGTAAAAGCCTCAAGCAACTCTGCAACCCAAGGGAGCCAAAAATTAGTATCCAGACTCCTGAAAAAAATTTCCTTTGACTACACGTTCTATATCTTCTGTGCACTAGTGCAAGATGGGCCCCAAAGTTTGGGACAGCCTTATCACTATGTCTTAGAATTGCATGATGGTAGCTTTACAGTTCTATGAAGCTCTCTGTGAAGGTCACGCTCCTACAGCTCCGAAAGGCATTTCTCTAGCGGAAGTTTTTTGGGGGTGGCTTTGTTTTTGGAACTTGCCTCTGCCTGCGTCTCCAGGCTTACAATGACATCTTTTGAAATCCGATTAGAGACATCCATGTTTTCATAACCCTTGCTTTCTGCAAGCCTGTAATATCAACACCAAAGTTTATGACTTACACTTTCCAGAACAGCAACTGCATCCTGTGACCCCTTGATCCAAGGCAAGGATGGTTGTGGAGCACTGTACTGGGGTGTTAGGAGCGCAGAGTCTTGGGGTGGTGATCCTATGGAGAGTGCCCTCAGCTTGTCCTTGGGAACAATTCATCCCTCTTAGACTTCTGAGCCTGTGATTGGAGGAAGGTCCTCTAAAATGACTGAAATGCCTTCAGGTACTTTCTCTCCATTTCCTGGCTTTCTTCTATCTGTGCTAATCCCCTAAGCAAATGGTCACTGGATTACATCCTTGGTTTGTTCTTTTAAAAATGTTTTTTCATTCCCTAATATATTGCCTGGCTGTGAATTTTCCAATTTTTTTCCAATCTGCACAAGTCTGCATTACCACCTGTTCACAATCATGTTCGGGTTCCCTGGTTATTTCAGGGAGATAGGTGACTGGGTTTACAGAAGAAAAGGTTTTTAATTGGACTACAGATCCTTCTAATAATAGACCCTGGAATTTGAGGAGGTGGCTATTCGTTATCGAGAGGCTCCCTTTGGTAGATAGTAGTCCTGTCATATCATGTGGGGTGTACACTGTCAGATCTTTGCCAACTGTTAACATAGCAGCATTTGGTGTTAATAAAGCTACTGCTGCTGCTGCCGGAGGCACGCTGGCCATTCCTTTGCCACTAAATCAATTTATTTGCTCAGGTAGACTACAGGTTGCTGGGCTGGACCCCAGGTCTAGTTTAGAACTCCCAGCGCCATTCCTTTTCTTTCAGATACACACAGGTTAAATGTCTTTCCCATGGGAAAGCTGAGGGCTGGTGCCCTAAGCAAGGCCTGTTTAAATTGGTTAAAGGCCTTTTCTGTTTCTGGTTTCCAGCTAGGAATGTGAGTTCCAGCTGCTTGGGGTTCCCTTATTAGTTGACACAAAAGGCAGAGTATTTCCCTGTATTCAGGTATCCATAACCTTCAGAATCCGGTAACACCCAGGAATCTTCTTAACTGTTTAAGAGATTTTGGAAGAGGAAAAGAGGCAATTGGCTTGATTCTTTCCTCACCTAAGTTTCAGGTCCCCCTGATAAGATTAGGCCTAGGTATTTTACTGAGGTTCGACAGAGTTGAGTCTTGGATTTTGAGATTTTATGTACTCTCTCAGCTAAGAAATTGAGACAGGCTCTAGTACCTTCTTGAGAAATTTCCTTTGTTGGTGCAAATAAAAGGATATCATCTACATATTGCAGAACTTTGAATTGAGGGCATGAGAATTCTTGAGATAATGCCTATGCAAATAGTTGAGGGCTGTCCCAGAATCCCTGGGGCTTACAGTCCTGGTCAATTGAATGGCCTGATAGGAAGGATCCTTCAACTCAAATAAGAATTGATAGTCAGGGTGTAAGGGAATACAAAAGAAGCATCTTTTAGGTATAGGACAAAAAACCATTTAGTTTCCTCAGGTATTTAGGTTAATACAGCATAGGGATTTGGAACCACTGGGTGAATTGGAACCACGGCCTCATTAATGAGGTGAGGGTCCTGGACTAACCTCCATTCCCCATTGGGTTTTTAACTCCCAACATTGGGGTATTATAAGGACTATGCAAGTTTTAAGAAGGCCCTGCATTTCAGAGTGCTAATGATGATTTTGAATCCTTTTATAATCTCTGAGTTCAGGATATATTGTTTTTGATGGGGAAAAGAGGTGAAGTCCTTAAGGTGGATATGAATGGTGTAACTTTAATAGAACAACCTGTTTTATCATGGGTTGCCCATACTTCTGGACTGATATCAGTCTCCAAAAGGTATAGACAGAGGAGCTGTCTGTGTGCCATAAGAACCATGGCACCCATGCAGGCTAAAATATCTCTACCTAGTAGGGGGCTTGGACTCTCTGGCACAATTAGAAAGGCATGAGTAAACAAGAGATCTTCCCAACTACTGCTAAGGGCTTGAGAAAAGTACCAAGTTAAAGACTGTCCTGAGAGGCTCTTATAGTTGTGCTAAGGGAGAAAAGAAAACCTGTATTGGAAAGGAGAACAGAAATTACCGTGCCAGCATACAGGAGGAAATTTATTTTCCTCCCTTACACCTCCAAAATGATCCAGGGATCCTGGACAGTAATAGCGGTTGGAGCAACTGGAGTCAGGGAAGTAAGTCTTGGGCTCCATCAGTCCTGCTGGATCATTCGTAAAGTCAGTTTTGAACCCGATGACTTGCACCTCCAGGGACAGTCTGACTTCCAGTGGTCCCCTTTGCATATTGGACAAGGGTGTGGTGGCAGCCCCACTCTTGGCTTCTCCCCATTGGCAGGGCGGTTATATTTAAAGTTTCCTGGCTTACCACATTGTAAATGGTTACAAGAGCCCTTTGGGGATTCTGGGGTTTATAAGTTTGAATTGTGGCCATTAAAAGTTCTACCTTCTTTTTGTGTATCTTCTCCTTTTCCTGAGCCTTCTCCTGATTCCTATTGTAAAAGACCAAAGTGGTCACGCTCAGGATGTTCTCCAAGATGCTATCTGGTCCTATGGCCTATTTCTGCAGCTTCCTTCTGATGTCAGGAGCTGACTGAGTGATAAATTTGTCCTTTAAGATAAGTTGTCCCTCAATTGACTCAGGAGACAGCGTGGTGTGCTTAATTAAAGCTTCTCTAAATCTCTGTAGCAAGGCAGAGGAATTCGGATCTGGTCTTTGATCAATCTGGATAGCTTAGAATAATTCAGAGGCTTAGTTCTGATTATTCTTAAACCTCCTAGTATGCACATCTGAAAGTGTTTCCTTCTCCATTCCTCTAGATCACTCTCGGGATTCCATCTAGGGTTCTCTAATGGAACTGCTAATTTTCCAGTAGGATAAGGTTCTTCACCTTCTTTGTCAATATAGGAGATATGCAGTTCATCCCCAGATTTTTCTGTTGCTGGCAAAGCAGCATGTTTTTCTGCAATTGTTAAAGTTTTACTCAAGAGCAACAGAACGTCTTTCCAGGAAAGTTCTAACACTTGAGTTGAGTTTTGAAAAGCATCTATATCTCAGGATCATTTGAAAATTTACCAAGATCCTCCTTGATGTGTCTCAGAACTCATAGGGAGAAAGGAATCTGGATTCTAGTAGGGCCAAATTCACCAGGCATCTCCAGCAAGGGCATGCATGAGGCAGGGGCTTGCTCTGGATAGAAAGCATTGGAGTCAGTAGTTTTGAAGTATAGTAAGGCCCTCGGTAAGGGGGGCAGGAAGGGTTAGGTGAGATGTTTTCAGGGGATACAGGTACAACCTTCTCCAGTGGTACCTCTGGAGCCAGCGTTCCCTGTTTCTTTGGGACATCTGTAGAAAGGAATGCTAAAAGTGCTGAGTCTATTTTACAGTGTTGTCAAAGTTTTGGGTTCTTTTAAAGCAAAGAAAGTTTGTATATATGGCGCCTTAGGCCATTTGCCCTCCCTTCTATTTTAATATTGTATTATAATTGATACTTCCCTCTGGAGGCCAGGTCTCCCCATTCTGTGATTTGTAACATGGCCATACCTGGGTGCAAAAGATTTTTTTTTTTTTTTTTTTTG
>NW_007249726.1:505621-544925 GCF_000164805.1 Carlito syrichta | reverse complement strand
ATCGCTGCCCAGGCAGGTCTCGAACCCGCGGGCTCACGCAATCCACTCACCTCAGCCTCCCAAAGGTGCGGGATTACAGGCTAAGCCACCGAGCCTGGCTGGTGCCAAAGATTTTAAGCTGCTCAGTCTTCAGTGTTTGAGGATCAAAGGTGTCCTGTATGACAGGGTGCACTCTAGAGGGGTGCAAACTATTGATGCAGATGGCCATTTGCCCATCTGAAATGAGAGAAAAACAAAAGAAAAGCGTTTCTTACTTTTGCTCTCTGACTGACATGCATGAGTGAGATCGAAGGAAATGGTGGCATCCCACCACTCTCCCTGTCCTCAGATACTCATGATGTCCACATGGATGCGAACATGACCTCCATTTGTGTGTGAAGGAGGGACGCTTTTGACAGGATTTAGTGGTGCTTATCTGCGTGAACACCTGCCCCCCACCCTGGCTGAGACTGCCTCTGAACCTCCTAGATTGTTGACCTCATTGCCCCATTGGGTCTTCCCATATGGAAATCTGAATGATGCACTGGAGTACTAGAATTTAATCTAGTGCACTCAGAGGGAGTGGTGTGGGTGTTGGAGGAAGGGATACACATCTGTTCTTTCATGTATGCCTTGGGGCTGGGCGTGAATTGGACCAGCTGTATGAGTAACATACAAACCAGTCTTTGCATATGCATTCTCCTCCCTTCTTTTTTTAAGACGTATCAATATATCGTTTGTCAGTTGCCAGCACCCGCAAAAATGAGAAGGATTAATTTGTAAGTAGAAATCTCTTTTTGTGTGTGACCACTCAAATTGAGGGCATAAAAAGTGTCTGATAAGGTGTACAGATCTATTGAATCTTCTTCAAATGTACTTTGACCTATATTAGCTGTTATTTGGCTAGACATTGTTCTGGAAGTATCTCTGTCCCACATATGATTTTTAGAATTATGGCTAGGACAGTCTCTAATTGGAACTTAGGTCTTAATGAGGTGAGAAGATGGGCTACCTGAGTTTAGGGCATAAGGTAGAGAGTATTCCAAGAGGGAGAAATCCCTATTGCCTCAATAGCTTATATCCTGCAAAGTCTCTTGGGCAGGTGGATAAAGCTCAAAAGATTAAAATGTAGCCTTGTATCCATATCTGTCTTAGACAAAGAAGTGCAAGGGTGTGTGGGAGTGGAGTGATTTGGCCCCACAAAATAGCACCCAAGAGGAGAAAATTAAAAGCCCACATAGTCATTCATTTTACATGAGCAAAACTATGTTGATCCTTGACGTGATAAAAGAAGCAGCCCAGATGTAATGGAGGAAGAAAGTTAGGGGAATAATATCCTCCTATCCTAGTTCTTGAGTGATCCCTAACACACCTTAGAATCCAACTTTCTATTTCTACACTTCCCCTGTTCTCAGAAAAAGGCAAAAACAACATTATTCACTGTCACATTCCTTATATCTAAAACACATCCTATCAAATGCCAGCATTTCATCACATCGCATAAAAATTTTTAGGAGCCATGGCAGTTTTGAAGGAAGTAAATGTGATAGGAAAGTTTGGAAGTCTTTTGCCAATACCCTAACAGGCAGTTTTGAATCAGAATCGGTTTAAGAGCCTTCAGATAAGACCAAGGTGTAGCCTTGGCCAGAAAACTTCAATTATTCACATAATTTATCCAGCTCCACTCAACAGCTAGACATATGTGAAAGGAAAGTGGTTCAGAACACAGCCAACATTCTCAGCACCCAAAGGCGATGGCAGATTGACTAAGCCCTTTCCAGCAAGCCTGTCCTCTGTGACTTGTAGAATCTGCTGCACTATCTGCTTTTAAGTGGCTGACAGAGGCCTGTGTTGGTTTTGAGGGAGAGAAAACTACTTGGAGGACAAGAAGCTTCAGAAATGAAAGTAAAAAGACAGGTCCACTTTCACTTACCCTTCTGAATTCGTCAACCTGAGTCACGGCACCAAAATGTTGCAGGAGTTTTGGACTCCTCTCAGCTAAAACCAGCAACCTCGGATTCTTTTCCCATGAACAAGAAGATTAAGGAACATGGTCACCAAAAGGATGAGTGAAAAAAGGAGTTTATTAAGCAACAAAGCTCTCTCCAGAGAAGCGAGCGGGGCCAAAATAGGTTACCTGGTACTAGGAGTTTTTTTGTGTGTGGTTTTCATTTTTTCTTTTCTGGGGATGTTTCTCTCATTTACATCTCCTCTGCCCCTTTCACTTCCTGAGACCCAATTCTTATTGTGCATGCGAGTCCTTGACCAAAGTCACTCCATCTTGACAAGTACCACAGAAAAGCCCACTCGATGGGGTACAACCACAATGCAAATGCTATGTTATTGATACTGTAATAAGCCAAGGTCAAGTTACAACATTTAGTTAAGCTACTGTACCTGCGTTTAAGCAGCAAAAAGTTCCTTTTAGCAGTACCCCCTGGATTGAAAGGAAGTTCTTAACCACACTAACCACATTTCCAACCAAAAATTAAATAATGGGGATGGTGTAGTGAGTGTTCCCACAAGTGTTAAGTCTTCTTGAGATCCTCCCTCTCTGTCTGTCTTACCAGCTTCTATCTCTTCTCTCACAACCATGTGAGAGAACAACAAATAAGCAGCTCTCTATACTGGGCTAGGGATCTGTGAGAACTTTGGGTTTCTCTTGTACCTAGAATTACAGGCGTTCATGGTGGTGACAGGAGACTTCTGGAGACTTTTTGTTTATCTTTACCTGCATTGTGGATTCTGTCTTTACTCTGAGCCTATTCTAGCCATGTGTTTCGCATTCCTTATTGCGATGCCATCCTGAGTCTCCATTCCTTAAAAAGTCTTTCTAAATTTTTTGTTGAGTTTGAGTGTCCTCCCTTGGAAGCTCTACTCAAAGTGTGCTTATTTCTTGTTTCTATATTTCTTTGTGAAGGAAGTGAGCATTGGACCCCTTTAGTCAGCCATCTTGATTCATAAAATTTTTCTTTGAGATATCATTTACAATAATAAAATATTGTCATTATTTAGAAATCTTATTTTTGTCTACATAAATTGATATTTATTTAATAATAAATTAAAAGACTTGAACATATGGATAAATCCATAGATGCAAAAATGTAAAATATGAAAATGTGTTGTGCAAATTTTTTAAATAAAATAAGATTAAAATAAATTGCACTACATTATGATAGATCTATTTATTTAGCATGAAATAATGAGTGATTTTATTATCATCTCTTGCTTTTTCTATAGAGAAAATACATAAGGTTTAAATTAAGTAGTGTGAAAATAAATACAGAAATCAAAAGTCATGCTATAATTTTAGTTACGTTAGAAGAAATACACAAAATATACCTTAGTATATTTTGATAATAAGTAAATTTATGTGTTTGATTAACATTTGACTTAAAATATTTGACTTCATTGTTTTTGTTTATAGGCATGCTCTCATAAAAAATGTTGTAATCCTCAAGACTGCATTCTGATTGGATTTGCAGAATGTGACTCTGGACCATGCTGCAGTAAAACCAGATGTATGGTAATCTGTCAAAATATTTTATTATTTTCTTTAATAATTTTTTTGATTTTCTTATGAATTCTCTTTAAATATTTTAACATATCTTTCAAGTATTTTACTTTATATTTTCTGTACTAGGCTTTCATTTTGTGGTCTACTTTCTAAGCATGCACTTAAATTTTCATTTAAAATTAGTGCTACAAATTTTGATTACTGTACCATGATATTCAAATACAAATATTGAATTTATGTTGGAGAAAGGACTTCTTGTTTTACAATCTAAATTTATTTTTATTATAATTTTTATTATATATATTTAGACTTATTTCCTCTAACTTGAGAATCTATTTGTTCTTAGTCTAGTATCTGGTCTGCAGTGATTTTTGCAAATAAAAAACAAAAAAGAATAAAATCATATGAGAAGGAAAAGTCAGGACAACATGAACATTAAGAACATTTAGGAATTAAAGAAACAAAAACCTGGGCTCGGTGGCTCAGCCTGTAATCCCAGCACTTTGGGAGCCTGAGGCAAATGAATTGCCTGAACCCGTGGGTTCAAGATCCACCTGGACAACTTGCCGAGACCTCCTCTCTGCAATAAATCAAAAATTAGCCAGGTGTGGTAGTGCGTGCCTGCAGTTCCGGCTACTTGGAAGGCTGAGGCAGAAGGATCATGGAGCCCAGTAGGTCGAGGATGCTGTGGCCGGGAGTGTCCCACTGCACACCAGTCTGGGCGACAGAATGAAACTCCAACTCAAAAAAAAAAAAAAAGAAAAAGAAACAAAAACCAAATATTTAATCTCATAGCAATTGACAAAGAATATTAACTTGGTTATAATTTAGCTAAAACACTAATTTTCTTATCACCCTAGTTTCTTAATACTTCCTCTCTAGCATAATATTTCCTTAAAAATATGAATTTGACATGAAATATGATATTGAAATATAGAGTTTAAGCTTTATTTACTTATTTTTCTTACAAATTTTGAAAAACCTAATAAAGCTTTTTCTTTCTTTCTTTTTTTTTTTTTTTGAGTTGGAGTCTCACTCTATCGCCCAAACTGGAGTGCAGTGGCCGCTCCCAGCCACCGCAGCCTCAACCTGCTGGGCTCCAGCAACCCTTCCGCCTCAGCCTTCCAAGTAGCTGGAATTACAGGCATGCGCTACCATGCCCGGCTGATTTTTTGATTTATTGTAGAGATGAGGTCTTGCTGCCCAGGCGGGTCTCGAACCCGTGGGCTCAGGTAATCCGCTCACCTCAGCCTCCCAAAGGCGTGGGATTACAGGCTGAGCCACCGAGCCCGGCTAGCTTTTTCAAACTAGTAACATTGAAAACTGGTTGACTGGAGGGGCTTAATATGGCGGCCAACAAGTCGTGCTGTAGAAATCTCGTGGAGGCAAGTGACGATAGAGACTGTCCATGTGAGTAGGCGGGCACTGGTGGGAACATGAAAGTCCATCTGAGGGGATACTCGGTTGCATCCACCTGGGTCCCCCCTCTGAGGGTGACTGCAGGCTCCCAACACCCTGAGATCGGAACTCAGCTCCCAAGAACATTGCAGAAATGTCTGCTGCCAGAACACGCCTGAGAAAAGCCTGCTGAATTCAGCTGATTCCCAGCACCTGGCACCCAGTACACACCATCGCCTGGCATACTGGACCCACTGGAGCACAGGATATGATTTTGGAAGAGAGAGAATTGAGGGAATCCAGAGAGAAAAATACATGCTTGGTGAGGAGCCACCCACCTCAGTCATTTTCCAGGCAGAAATTTGCATTGCTCCACCCAGCCCCCTCAGCCCCCCCAGCCGCCAACCTGTTGCCTAAGCAACACACAAACAATTGCCCCAGGTGCTCCCTTACCATTGAAATAGGAGAGAGACCTAACAAGGTGCTGAAGGGGCTGCTGATGCAACCCAGAGAGCTGGTCTCTGTGAATGGCAGATCAATTACTCAGGGCTGGATTGTGGTCCAGAGGAAATATCCTGAGAGCACAAACTTCAGAGGGACCTAAGAGTGCTGAATTCCAGGCACCCCACCCCCTACCCTGATCCCACTGTGGGACAAAGGGTGTGACCAGAAAAGGACTAGAAAGAACTCCAAAGGGATTAGTGGTGAGTCCTGGCTGACACAAACCCCCTCCTCTCTAGCAATCCTCTGAATGTCAGACCCACATAACTGGGCCACGACTGAGAGGTACAAACCCAGACAGAGCCTGCACTTCAGTCGCAACAGGAGAACCCCATTCCAGGATAGGCCTGACCGGGGCAACATCGTGAGAGTACATACCTGGGGAAGAGACTATCCTGTTCATCCCCACCAGAGATCTCCCTGACCATAGAGGAATGGGAGGGGAGGACTGCAGCCCCACCCACCTCACAGCCCCTCCTTCTCCTCTACTCTACTCCCTGAGGAGATAGTGAAAGAGGTAGCTCTGCAGGAGAGAGATGATTAGAGGAACAACTACAGAGCCTGCTACAAGAGGACAGGTTTTTTGGTCTCTGTTTTTGTTTTTTGTTTTGTTCTCTTTTGTTTTTTAAATTTTCAATTTTTTTTAATTTTAAAAATTTTCTGACTGTTTGTTAGCTCATCTATTTAAAACATATTTTTCCACTGTGCATGAATGTGTATGTGAGGCTTTGAACTGCATCCCCTCCCCAATTTTTCTTTCTTTCTTTTTTCTTCATTTCTTTTGCTTTTAATTGTCATTCTCTGTTTGTGTGTGTATGTGAATGAATGAGTGTTCATCTTTTGATTTTACTGTTGGTCTTTGCTCTTTTGTTCTTCTGGGGTTTTTATAATATCATTTTTTACAATTAAAGAAGTGTGTCAATATATGTGTGAGGTGTGAGGGTTCCCCTCACCTTTTTTTTTCTCTCTCTCTCTCTTTTCTTATTCTCCCCCCTTTAGTCTTTTTGTCTTTCTTCTCTATTTACTTCATACTAGGCATGTGTGTGTGTTTGGTTTTCTTGGGGTTTTTCTGTTGTTGGGGTTTGTTTTATCTCACTTTGCTATTATTGCAGATTGTTTTGTGGGGTGCGTTGGTTTCTGCTTTGCATCATCATATAATGGTGGTGGGGAGTGGGTCTCAGGGAGAACTTACCACAATAAGTGAACATTCTAAGTTGAAAGTAGCATCTAACTCCTAGCACCCCATCCCCCACTTTACTCGCATTTCAGAAACTACAAGAGACTGCAAAGCTTCCCATCCCTATTTCAAAATAGAAGAAATCCAGAGCCTGGATCAGGGGAGAATAGAGGACTGAGCAAACATCAAAGGAAAAGCTTCTCCCCCTGACACTGAATAAAAAAACTAAAGAGAAAAAAAACACAACAAGATATCTGTCACAAATGAGGAAAAGCCAAAGGAAGACTTCAGGCAATTCCAAGTCTACCAAAGACAAAACTCCTCAGAAATCAGATCTTGGTGCCCAAACAATGGAAGTCACCAATGACTGGCCCCAGAATAAAACAGGGATCAGGGAATGGTTGGAAAGAGTGAATAAGACTCAAGAAAGACAACATGCAACACTGAAAGAACTTGTAACAGAGATTCTGGCAATAAAAAACTTCATCTGGTAAATAAGTAACAAGATGACAAGCATGGAAAGCAGAATCAATCTAGCCGAAGAAGTAATCTCAGAACTTGAAGACCAGAACATGGAATTAACCCAATCTGTAAAAAACACAGAAAAAAGATTCAGAAAGAAGGAGCAAAGCCTACAAGAGATGTGTGATTATATCAAGAGACTGAAGCTACGCTTGATTTGTATCCCAGAAGAAGAAAGGAAAATGGAGAACAACTTGGAACAAGTATTCAAGGAGGTAATCCAAGAAAACTTTCCCCATCTCACTAGAGATGTCACCAGCTAAGCACAAGAGATACAGAGAACCCCCACAAGACATCAAATTAGAAGACCAATCCCTAGACACATAGTAATTTGCCAACACAAAGTAGGCACAAAAGAAAAAATACTAAAGGCAGCAAGAGAAAAATGTCAGACTACCTATTGGGGAAAACCAATCAGAATAGCAGCAGACCTATCAGCAGAAACACTACAAGCAAGAAGGAATTGAAGCCCTACATTCCAAGTCATCAAAGATAAACAATTTAAACCAAAAATTTCCTATCCAACCAAGCTGAGCTTCATCAGTGATGGAGAATTAAAATCCTTCCCAGACAACCAATCTCTAAGAGATTATGCGGCTTCCAGACCAGCTCTACAGGAGATAATTAAAAAGGTATTAAGTACAGAAGAAAAAAGAAAAGGATTGACCACACACTTCCCAAGAGAACAGCAGAGCACAGAATCAGCAGAGAATACAGTGCAACAGGAAACTTGAAAACACATGCAGAAATACTAACCCCAAAGCCAAAAGAAAACAAGCAAGCAAAGAAAAAACTTTATAAGACTCTCATGACAGAGATAAACAATCATATTCCAATAATCAGCCTGAATGTGAATGGACTAAATGCACCACTAAAAAGACACAGAATGGAGGACTGGATAAGAAACCATGCCCCTATTATTTGCTGCATCTAGGAGACTCATCTCACTACAAAGGATGCACATAGACTCAAAGTTAATGGATGGAAACGAGTTTCCAGGCAAATGGATCACAAAAGAAGGTAGGAGTTGCAATCTTAATATCAGACAAAACAATATTTAAGCTATCAAAAATTTAAAAAGATGCAAAAGGACACTACATAATGATAAAAGGTTCAACCCATCAACAAGAAATATTCATCACAAACATATATGCACCCAACACAGGAGCACCAGCATTTGTAAAGCAACTACTAAATGAACTAAAAAATAAATATATTGACTCTAACACTATTATAGCATGGGACTTGAATACTCCACTGACAACCTCAGATAGATCATCAAGGCAAAAAAATCAACAAGGAGATCCAGAACCTAAACTTGACACTTGACCAAATGGACTTAGTAGATTATTCCACCCAACAACCACAGAATATCCATTCTACTCATCACCACATGGAACATACTCCAAGATCAATCACATCCTTAGCCATAAATCAAGCATAAACAAGTTTCATAAGGTTGAAATTTTGCCACGCACATTCTTAGACCACAGTGGAATAAAAATAAATATCAAAACCAACAACACTTCCCCAAAGCCCATAAGTACATGGACACTAAACAGCATGATACTGAACACCGAAAGGGTCAACAGTGAAATCAGAGAAGAAATTGAAAAATTCCTGGAAACAAATGAAAATGAAGAAACATCTTACCAAAACCTCTAGGATGCCATGAAGTCAGTTCTCAGAGGTGAATTTATATCTCTATAAGCTGGGGTTTTGGTGGGGAAAGATCACAATTGAAGAGCCTAACAAATCACCTAATGGAGCTGGTAAAAGAAGTTATCCCTCTTTGCTGATGATATGATCCTGTACCTTGAAAATCCAAGAGAATCTGTCAAAAACCTGCTTGCACTGATAAAGGACTTTGGTAAAGTCTCAGGGTACAAAATAAATGTGCAAAAGACAGTTGCATTCCTATACATCAACAATCAGCAGCCAGAGACCCAAATAAAAAGCACAATCCCATTCACAATAACCACCAAAAAAAAAATGAAATACCTCGGCATCTTCAGAACCAGAGAAGTGAAAGAACTTTACAATAAGAATTGCAAAACACTGCTCAAAGAAATCCAAGAATAACAAACGAATGGAAAAATATCCCATGCTCATGGATAGGAAGAATCAACATTAAGATTCCCATCCTACCCAAGGCAATCTATAGATTCTACACAATACCCATTAAGTTACCAACATCATTCTTCTCAGACCTAGAAATGACAATACAGAAATTTATATGGAAACATAAACGACCACAAATAGCCAAAACATACCTTAGCAAAAGAAACAAAACAGGAGGTATCACACTTCTAGACTTCAAACTTTGCTATAAGTTTACAATAGTCAAAACAGCCTGGTATTGGTACAAGAGCAGGCATATAGACCAATGGAACAGGATATAGATTCTGGAAGCAAAGTCTCAATTCCTCAACCAACTCATCTTTGACAAAGCCTCCAACAGCAACCACTGGGGAGAGGAGAATCTATTCAATAAATGGTGCTGGGAAAACTGGCCAACCACATGCAGAAGATTGAAATAGGACCCCTACCTATCACCATACACAAAAATTAGCTCTAAATTGATCAAAGACCTAAACATAAAACCTCAAACTATAAGAATCTTAGAAAGTGCAGGAAACATCCTTATGGAAATTGGAACTGAGAACCAATTCCTATTCAGAACCCTAAAGGCCAATACTTTAAGAAATCAGATAGACAAGTGGGACCTCATCAAATTAACAAAGTTCTGCAAAGCAAAAGAAACTATCAAGAGAGCAGGGAGACAGCCCACAGAATGGGAAAAAATATTTGCCAACTGTATATCTGACAAAGGTCTAACATCTAGGACCTACAAGGAATCCATATGCGCTGAAAGGAAAAAAAACAAACAACCCCTTTAAAAAGTGGGCAAAAGACATGAATAGACACTTCTCAAAAGAAGACACTACTTGGAAGGCTGAGGTGGAAGGATCGCTGGAACCCAGCAGATCAAGGCTGCAGTGGCTGGGAGTGGCCACTGCACTCCAGTCTGGGTGACAGAGCGAGACTCCAATTCAAAAAAAAAAAGAAGATATACAGGCAGACACAGGAAAAAGTGCTCAGCTTCACTCATTATCAAAGAAATGCAAATCAAAACCACATTGAGGTACCATCTAACCCCTGTAAGGATGGCCATCATTAATAAAACAAACAACAACAGATGATAGCAAGTATGTGGAGAAAAAGGAACGCTTCTACACTGCTGGTGGGAATGCAGACTAATACAACCTCTTTGGAAGACAGTGTAGTGATTTCTGAAAGAACTAGAAATCAACATTCCATATGACCCAGCAATTCCCCTATTGGGAATATACCCATAGGAACTCAAATTATTCTATGAAAAAGATACCTGCACACGTATGTTTGTCGTAGCTCCATTCACAATAGCAAAAACATGGAACCAACTGTGTTGCCCGTTGAAACTGGACTGGATAAAAAAAATGTGGTACATATACACAATGGAATATTATGCAGCCATAAACAATGACAAATATATGGACTTTGCAGCAAATTGGATGGATTTGGAATCTATCATACTCAGTGATTTATCACAGAAACAAAGAACTGAGTTCCATATATTCTCACTCATAGGGTGACCTCGAATGAGTATAATGCCATAAGAAAGTGACTGGGAGTAATGGAAAATTGTCAGGGGAGGGAAGTGGGACTGGCAGTTGAGGGAAACTGCTAGGGGAGGGAGAGGCATACCTCATCAACAAGGGTACTTCCATGATCAATGTTTTTATACCTAACCCTAAATTGTACCACGCATCTTTATAATAAATAAATAAATTTAAAAAAAGAAAATTGATTGACTATCTTAAAAAGCACAATTTATTTCTCAACCATATGCCCGATTTTATAAAACTTTTCCTTGCATTTGTATAGATGTAATATATATGTAACAAATATCTAATATATATGTAAACACTTTTATTGTGTTATGTGTTTGTAAACATATTCAAAAACATGTACGCAATTGTCAAATATGAAAAATAAATATGTGCAAAATTATCATATATTTAATAAAAATAATTTACACAAATACATTATGTTTTAATGAAAAAGAGCAGCAAAATATAAAATGTTATAAGAGTAAAACGTAAATATTAACTTACCTCAGTGGGAAAAGTGATTCTCACATACAAATAATGACACTATCATAAACATACTGACGTCAACTATTTTGTAAAGTAATATGTCATCTCCACAAAGCTCACTTAAAAGACTGAGCAATTGACGGGCTTGGTGGCTCAGCCTGTAATCCCATGCCTTTGGGAGGCTGAGATGAGTGGATTGCCTGAGCCCGCGGGTTTGAGACCCGCCTGGGCAGCGAGACCTCATCTCTACAATAAATCAAAAAATCAACTGGGCATGGTAGTGCATGCCTGTAAATCCAGCTACTCGGAAGGCTGAGGTGGAAGGATCGCCGGAGCCCAGCAGGTCAGGCTATGGTGGCCGGAAGCAGCCACTGCACTCCAGCCTGGGTGACTGAGTGAGACTCCAACTCAAAAAAAGAAAAAAACACTGAGTAAATATTTATTATAAGAGAGAAGTATACGTTAAAAATTTATTAACTAACTCTATGAACAATCCATCAGGAAAAAACACTAAAACGGTGTATATATGTGGTATAATACAAGAAAGCCTATTTAATGTTTGTTACTGATTTCTGGCACACAGCTTCTAATAAAACCCTTGAAATTTCCTAAGTGATAGACATGTCTTTTGCTATTCATAATAAACACCCTTCAATCAAACATGAAAATTCATTCATTTCCATCAACCTTGGTTGATGCTCATGAAGTGACTTAGAGTAGAGCCCCTAGCTGGGCTCAGGACAGGGCTAGTTATGAGAATCAAGTGCTTAGAGGGTTGAAGCTTTTAGCCCAACTCCGGAACTTTTGAAGAAGGAAGGTGGGGCTGGAAATTGAGTGTTATAAAAACTCCTGAACAAAAAGGTTAAAAATCTTCTGACTTGATGAACCTGTTAACTTGCTGGAAGGTGGTACACCTCTTCGCCTCTCCTCCAGTACCTTCCCTTGTATACCTTATCCACTTAGCTGTTCTTGTGTTATATCCTATATAATAAGTCAGTAAAGATCAGTAAAGTGTCTTCCTGAGTTTTGTGAGTCAATCTAACTTTTTTTTTCATCCTGTGGAAAGAGTGAGGGAGTGGTAGGAGCCCCCAATGTGTATCTGCTCTGTCGGAAATACAGTTTGCCTGATACTTGCTATTGGCATCTGAGGTGGGGGCAGTTTTAAAGGACAGAATCCTTTAACTTGTGGAACCTGAAGCACTTTGGTCAGTTTTTGTGTTGCCATATGGAAATACCTGAGGCTGGTAATTTATAAAGAAAAATGGTTTATTTGAATTACTGTGTAGCAGATTGTACAAGAAGCAGGGCACCAGCATCTGCTTCTGCTAACAGCTTCAGTTGCTTCCACACATAGTAAAAAGGGGAAAATGGAGTGCTAAGATTACATAGTGAGAAAAGAAGCAAGAGAGAGAGAGAGGAGGGAGGTGTGGCTCTTTTTATAAAACAACTACGTCTCATGGAAACTTAGAGAATAAGAAAAGAACTCACTTATTACCCAAAGATGGCTCCAAACCAGTTGTAAAAGATCCAATTGTATGACCAAAACCTCTCATTGGGCACAACCTCCAATATTTGGAATCAAATGTTGACATGTGGTTTAGAGGATTAAATATTTTAACTATAGCAATTATCCTAATTCCAGGTAGACAGTGAGATAATTTAGATAGTGTCAGAATTGAAATGCTTTTTCAAACACCAATTCAATAGCTGAGAACTGATTGGCATCAGAGGCAACACTGCACTGAATATGCTAACAAATATATAACACACTGAATGTGTTTATCTATATGTTTTACATATTTATTACATATATATTGCATCTATGCAAATGCAAGGAACAATTTTATAAAATAGACCATATGACGGAGTATAAAAACTTTTCTCTTAACTTGTGATTAAATAAATACAAAGTAAATTACTATCCAAAATTGCTTTAGTATTACCAAATGGGCATTGAAAATAATATTTGATAATGAGAAGTATATCTTATTATTATCCTAAACCAAGTATAAATAAGCACATACTATCTGAAAAGTGATTTAGAAATGTATAAGGATTAAAAAAAATTATATATTTTTTATCTATTTCTAATATAATGCTAAATTAATTTTTAAATATTAAAAAATATGCTTGGTATAAAATAATTGTGATGTGAGTTATAGTAGAGAAAAAAATCAAGACACAATAAATGCCAATTTACTTATAAGTGATGACATCAAGTACAGTATATCCTAAATGGACTATAATACCAGGGGTGCCAAAATAAAATGTATACACATTTAAGACATATTATGTATGAATCAATTTTTATGTTGAATTATTGTAGCAATATGCAGTATGAGGTTGGCTCAAAAGTTGGCCATAATTAAATGAATGCTAGCATCACCATGCAACAGGCAGGCAGTCAAAGAAAAAGGTGGAAGTACGATTGTTGTTCAAGGAGTGCAAAACCCTTTTGAAGTGGTGTTTGAAATTTGAAAACATTGTGGAAGTTCAATGACAATGGAAGCATGAGTATGCAACAGCACCTTCAATACACCTAACAATGGCACACCTTCATGATAAGTTTGAGAAGCTTAGTACTGTGCATGATGTGCTCAAGGAAAGATCCGGGAGGCCTTGCACAAGTCCTACTTTTTGGAACAATTTGCACACTTGCCACGGAAGTCTACCAAGACAAAGAGCATGTGAGACAGGAGCTAACAGAACAAGCATACGATGCAGTCTTAGAACAGCAAAATGGAAAATTTTCATCCCAAGATTATTATTCTTAAAATGTGAACACATTTTTGCACCCTCTGTATTTCTCCTATAACATTTGTAAATATTTTTAATGACATGGAAGTGTATTTGCAATATTATGGTTAGTGGAAAAACGAGCCATGACTTGTAAAACATGCATTTCGACTGTTTGGATTGCACTGACACATGGAAATTCTATGAGCTGTGATTTCTACTAAAGCATTGATAATTTGGGGGACTTAAGTTGGCTTGCTGGATATCCCCAACCAAAGACGGAAACAATCTTGTAACTTTATACTCTAGTTATTATACCTTTATGATAGGTTAAAAAATAAAGCTTTCAAAGGAAGTACTGCATCAAGTACTAGCATCAAGTACTGCAGCACCGACAGCATTTCAGAGCATTTAAACCTGGGAGGATCTAATAAAAGGTGCAGGAGATGGCATTTACACTGACTACCACTTAGCATTATTCGAGAATTTAAAAAATGCCTATGTAAACAAAAAATAAAATGGCCTTATGAATTGGAAAGCTCACTACTCTAAGGATGTAAATGTCTTCACAATTAATGCTGAATATGATATCATTGAAATTAAAATCTCAGTCGGTTATTAATTTTGGAAGGGGAAGGATACTAACAAACATTTAAAAGGTCATATGAAAATGTCATTGGTGAAAAATACAAAATAAACAATGCAATTTCAAATAAGAAAAATGACAGCTGAAATTTCACTCTACTAAATATCAAGAATTACCATAGACTCAAAAAAATTAAGACAATGAATTATTGTTAATGAAGATTGACAAACTGACTTATGGACAAAAACAGAAAATATTTCAGGAAAATTGTTGATTAAAAGTTGTAATGCATACTTTCAACAAAAACATAGGTGAAGCATGTGGTGTGTGCAAATATTTTTTTTAAGACACAAAATTAGTTATAAGGAAAATGTCAATAAATGCATTATGTTTTGATTACAAAGCTCCTGATGAAAACTTGAGGTTTCAGAAAGATATACTGTCAAACCCAAGATTTTTAATTCGAGAGACCACAAAGAGCCAGCTCCGATGCAAACACACGAGGGTCTTTATTCAGGCTCAAGTCTGGGCTCATGTTTGAAGCTGATGCAGCGACTTCAGGGACGAGAGCTTCGACCCAGGCTAACACACACCTTTTATACATAATTCTGAAGGGGAGGGGTGGCTTTACAAACTTGTGCACACAAGATTGTATAAAAACTATATGATGCAGTTACAAAGACATTGATTGGTTGATTCGGGTTCAATTTGCGTGGACTCAGGCTTAGTTACTTGTGATGGACAAGTAACTGCCAAACGGGCGGAATGGAATGCCAGATAAGCTAGGTTTACACAGTCACTGCGTGTAAATTAACTTTGGCATGGGAGCCGGAGATTTGAACCAACATAGAGCCCACCAGGAGAGTGGCTAGCACCTCAGAGTCTACTGCAATCTAAGCAAAGGAATGTCCGGAAGGGGCTTACCACTTAACATTTACATCCCATTGCAGAAGCAGAAGTCAGCATGGCAATTGGGGCAAACAGAGCTTAACAAGAGTTCTAAGTACACACACTGCTTAAAACATTGTATAACTTTACAATCACAGTCACTACCAGGCAAAGGAATATGCCTAGTATAACGGGGTCTGAGGTAAGATTTAAATATTGTAAACGTGAGGCAGGGATAAAATACAGTGAACAATTCTTTTACAGTGAGTATAGTTTTTTTGAATCTCTTATATTTTCCTATTCCTTCTACTACGTACCACTAAAAAACCTGGATACTAGCTAAAAACAAAGACTCTGAAAGATGCAACTAGGCAGACCACTGAGAAATTCAGAAAAGCCAGGTGAATAAGCAAAAAGATGTTCTCAAGGAAAACTTGTCTTCTCTAGCCAAAGGATCAGATTAGCAAGAAAGTACATTTTTAAACTGTAACTGCTCTGCTTCAGGCAAATTACACAGTAAAAAACTTATACCCAAAATCTAATCCTGCTAAGGTGCTGTTAGCAGAGGATACCCTGATCCTGCCCCTTCCCTTACTTGAGCAGTATTTAGGAGACCCACCATCACACCACAGATTAATGAAAATTTTACTTGCAATGACACCTGGCAGTGATGAGGCACTGACCCTTTTCTTGTCACTAGAGTTTTAGAAGAAGAGGGCTGTTAGAAATTTAAACAAGATTCAGCCTCATCACAAAACAGCTAAAATCTCTAGGTTTAAATCAAAAGTCACTTTTTATATCAAAAGTCAGAAAAAATTCTCAACTTGAAGGAGAAAAGGCCATTAACAATCATCAACATCAAGATGACACAGATGCTAAAATTATCCTTCAAGGAAAGCAAAGCACCCATCATTAACACAGTTCAGTGGGCAATTATGGACATTTTTGAAACTAATGAAGCAACAGAAAGTTTCAGCAAAGAAATTAAAGATATAAAGAAGAATCATTCAGAAAATTAAGAATTAAAAATTACCGCAGTCAAATAGAAAACAAGATGATGGGCTCAAGAAAAGAATGAAGGGCTGTCAAAGAATCAGCAAAGCTGAAGATAGGGCAGCAGGAAGTCTCAGATTTGAATAATAGAATATAGATTAAAAATAAAAATAATAAAGCCTAAGAGACACGTGGGATCACGATAAAATATTTATGACATTGTCATTCTGGAAGAATAAGAAAAAGGCTTTAGGGATGATCGATTATTTGAAAAAATGTTTCCTGAAACATTTCCAAATTTAGCAAAAGGTATGTATGCCTACAGGTCCAAGAAACAGCAAATCCCACATAGGATGAGACCTGTGAAATCCACAGTAGGATGCTGCAAAATATAGTTATGTCCGAAATTAAGGACAAAGAAAAAAAATTGTACATAAAGTAATATTTGAGAAAAAGAATAAAGATGACTAGACACAGGTAGCATGTGCCTTCTCAATGGAGATTGAAAATAGTAAGTAGATACTCACATTTTGAACAGATCGTGTAAAAGAAAATGCTAGGATTCACCAGGGAAGGGATTGGAAGCACCAGAGGTGTAAGTAAGGAGAGGGTTTTTGAGGCAGCTTTTCCCATTCGGACTGACAGAGAACCAGGAGAGGCCCTTGGACGCAGGGCAATGGAGCGAAATCGCCAGGAGGTGGCTTTTACAATGTTGACTATGGGAGAAACCCTTGGTCCACTATGTCTTGGGCCTGACCTAGGTGTTGCCTAAAGATTGTAAAGAGCTGTCACTCCAGAAAGGGAACTCACATGAAATCCCACAGGCATTCAAGCAGCCTCAGCCAGGAATCTACAGACATGGCTGTTGTTGCGGTGCTGTTCCAAGGAGGAAGAGGAGAGACTGGGTGCTCCCACACACTGTGGGCTTCTATTGAGACTGATAAATGAGTGGAGCAAGTGTAAGGTTGGCCGAAAAGGAGCACACACTCTATGATCAGGCAAAGGAGTTTATTAAAGTAAAATGCCTGGGCTGATACCAAAGTAGCATCAGTTTGACTTGAAGCAGGGAGAGTCTTTTATATGCGAGTAGGGTAAGGAGGCCAGGCGGGAACGGGACATTTTCACAAGCGGTTAAGCTCGGGGTAGCGGGAGGGGCTTCATGGGAAGTAAATTGGGTCTTCCCTTCCCATCTCTGTGTGCCAGCTCAGGGGTGGGCGGTAGGGGCTCCTTGGGAAGTCGGTTGGGTGTTCCATTCCCATCTCTGTGAGCCTGGGGTTAGGGGCTCCTTGGGAATTTGATGGAGTCTTCTGATCCCATCTCTGTGAACCAGCTCAAGGATTAGAGCAGAGTATTCCTGTTCTGGACATTAGGACAGCCCTGAGGGGCAGTTAGAGCAGGGCCTTCCCATTTTGTAATGTTAAGGCAGCCTTGAGGGGCAGTTTCCTGTATCCATTAGTGGATCACATTTATTGACTTATGACTTGTGTATGTGGGGTCATGCTTGCATTCCTGGGATAAAACCCACTTGGCTGTGGTGAATTTTTTTTTTAATGTGCTGCTGAATCCAGCTTGCAAATATTTTGTTGAAGGCCTTTGAGGCTATGTTCATAAGGGATATTAGTCTGTAGTTTTCTTTTTTTTGTTGTTGTGTCTTTTCCTGGCTATGGTATCAGAGTGATACCTTGCAGATTGGCCTTGCAGAATGAGTAAGTGAAGATTCCCTCCTCTTCAATCTTGTGGAATAGCTTCAGTAAAATTAGTACAGTTCTTCTTGGAAGGCCTGGTGGAATCCAGCTGTGAGTCCATCAGGTTCTGGACTTTTTTTTGCCAGTCAACTTATAATTACTGTTTCAATCTTGCTATTCATTATTGGTCTGTTCAGGGTTTCCATTTCCTCCTGGTTCAAGGTTAGTGGGTTATCTGTTTCCAAGAATTTATCCATTTCCTCCAGATTGTCTACTTTATTTGCATAGAGGTGTCCATAATAGTCTTAAATGATCTTTTGAATTCCATTGTATCAGTCGTAATGTCTCCTTTTACATTTCTGATTGCACTAATTTGAGTTTTCTCACTTTATTTCTTGATTAATCTAGCTAGTGGTCTATCAATTTTGTTTAGTTTTTCAAAGAACTAACTTTATCTTTCATTGATCCTTCATATTTTTAAAATTTCAATTTCATTTAGTTCTGCTTTGTTCTTTGTTATATCTTTTCTTCTGGTAGCTTTGGGTTTGGCTTGCTTGTGTTTTCCTAGTTTTTTGAGTTGTGATGCTAAGTTGTCAATATGCAATCTTTCAATCTTATTAATGTAGGCCTTAAGTACTACAAATTTTCCTCTGAGCACAGCTTTGACTATGTCCAAGGTTTTGATAATTTTATTGTTGTCATTCACTTCAAGGAATTTTTAAATTTCTGTCTTGTTTTCATGTTGATCCAAGGTTCAATTTAGGAGCAAATTGTTTAAGTTCCATGTTTTTGTTTGGTTTCACAAGTTCTTCTTGGAGTTAATTTCTAGTTTTCTTCCATTGTGATTTGAGATAGTGCTTGGTATAATTTTGATATTTTTGAATTTATTAAGACTTGATTTGTGACCTACCATATGCTTCATGTGCTGATGAGACAAGCGTATATTCTGTAGTTTTAGGATGAAATGTTCTGTAGATATCTCCATTTGTTCTAGAGACTGGTTTAACTCCAGCATTTATTTGTTGACTTTCTGCCTTGGTGATCTGTCTATTGCTGTCAGTGGAGTGTTGAAGTCTTCCACTATTATTGTACTGCTGTCTATCTTTTTTCAGGCTTAGCAGAATTGCTGGGGGTTCTGGTGTTAGGCACATAAATATTTAAAATTGTTATGTCTTCTTGTTGGATTGATACCTGTATCATTATATAATAGCCATCTTTGTCATTTTTTACTGTTGGTAATGTAAAGTCTGTTTTTCTGGTATGAGAATGGCTACTCCTGCTTGCTTTTGGTTCCATTTCTGTGGGATATTTTTCTCCACCCCTCTACCTTGAGTCTGTAGGAGTCTTTGTGAGTTAAGTGAGTCTCTTGAAGGCAGCAGATATTTGGATTGTGTGTGTGTGTGTGTGTGTGTGTGTGTGTGTGTGTTATTCATTCTGCCAGTCTATATCTTTTTAGGGGGGTATTGAGACCATTTACATTGAGAATTAATAATGACAGGGAATGTACTATTTTATTCATCATACTGGTTGTTATCCAGTTGCTTTATTTATTTACTTTATTGTGTTGTTGTTGCATAAAGCCTGTGAACTCTATGATTTCCAGCATTTTTCTGCTGGTGGACTTCTCAGTTTCCAGAAGTGGCAGACTTGTGTTGTGTTTATGCACTTGCTCATGGCATCTTAAGTGCCAGAGTGGCTTGGAACTTTCCAGCTAACATGGATTGTTAGCTGGCACTTGGCTATTGTAGCCAATATGGTGAGATATACTGTTGACCTCTGGCCAGGAGGTGACAATTGAAGGAGAAAACCATCTGTGATGGTGGTTATAGGGTTTCTCCTTGGTAAGTGTTGCTCCAAGACAATGGCCAGCCTGCCTAGACCAAGGGTGGGGCTCTGGTGATTTCCCATGTCTTCTGTCTTGAACTTTCCAAGGTGGTACAGGGGAAAGCTGCTGAAGCATCCTGCAAGTGTGCACTTTCAGCTACCCAGGTAGAGATTAGGAGGAAGTGCCAGTCTACTTGGGTAATGCTGTTATGCAGGCCCAGAAACATTTACTAGGGTAGTGAGAGGGTTGTTATGGCAACATGTCCCACCTGGCTCCCCCCTTGGCCTCAGGCAATATGTGATTTGAATGTCAAGGTGCAGCTGGCCTCAGGACCCCAGGTGTTCTCAGACAACCCACCCATCCAGGAACTGTCTGCAGCAGTGGATTTTGTCCTTGGGGCTCGTTCCCTCTCAAGATGGCTGGAAAACAGCTACTCCACCCCTTGCAAGGGTTGAGTTCCTGGGAAGTGGTGGCTGGCATGGCCCAAGGCTTTTTTTCCTGTACTTTTCCACAACAGAGCATGGCTATGGGGAAGGCACTTTGCCATGAGGGACCCTCAGGGAGCCCTGCAGGTTTACAGCAGGAGTACGGAACTCCAGAATTTTCCTTACTCACCTTTCCCACTGCATTCAGAAGCTGTGGTGAACTGTGGTGATGTAGCCAAGTGTTTGGCCAATTCCAGCGCAAGTCAGTGGATTTTTTTCTTCTTTTTTTGCTCTAAGTGGTTATCATCACTCCTTTGGAGACTGGTGAGGTGTGCTGCTGGATCCATTCCTCTCTGGGAGATGAGGAAACTCTACGTTGGTTTACTCTTTAGGACAAACTCACTCTAGCTGCCTCATGTCATTTATTTTAATCTCTTTTCCCCATATTTGTTTTCTGATGGAGACTTTGTAGGTCCTAAACAGACTCTAGGTGAACTGATGTTTCTCTACCCATGTATATGCCTTGGTGTGTGGAGAAGTGAAAATATATCAGCAAGAGGGAAATGGAGAGAGGGAAGAGTGAAGCAAAAAAAAAAAAAATTCTCTTAGGAAAACTCAACTAAAGTGAAAATAGAACAGCAATTTTGGATTTTCCCAAAGGACAACAAGTATTCTAGAGATCAGTTTATACATGGCAAAAAAAAGAAAAATGCACCTAACAAAATAGATTTCTATGACCAGAAGCTCAGTTCGAGCAATTCATGTAAGGTTGAATAGATGCTGATGACTATCTGGGGTCTCTGAGGTTGGCCCTACCATGCAATACTTTATCTCAATATTCCAAAACCCTGAATGAATAGGACAGAGGAATCATGAGTGATTGAAGAGGTGTAGGCTGTAGACATCCTCTTTTGAGATGGGAGCCATTAGTGGAGCTGTGGGCATCTGAGGATGGGCAGGAGCATTGGGTGATGGAAGGTAATCAGCTTTGGATGTAACCACCTCCAGAGTTGAAAGCGGTGCAACTGCTTCCTTCATGTGCCTCTTAGAGAATCACGGTGTGTAGCAGAATCAATAGACACATGCTTGCATACTTTCAGTCATACCATTTATTTGAGTTTGTGAAATTGAGAGCATTAAGCCATAACAAAAAGAGAGAAAAACAGGTTTTTTGTTTTTTCATTCTTGAATCAAGCCAGGTAACCATGAGTTTCTTGGTAATATCCTTTCTCCATCCTATGGCTTTTGATCACTTAGTTGCTATTGTAGAAGAAATACAGAAAAACAAAAATGCTAAATTTTCATTGTCAATACTAGCTTTCTAAACTCACTATGCAACTACAGGTACTGCACTTAACTAATAGACAACACTAGATATATTGTTGCAGTTTATCCTTGTGATTCAATAAATTTGTAAAACTAAGTTTACTTTTCATGAGTAGTTTGCAATGTCTACATTAAAAGAAAATGTTTTTAATTGATGTATGTTTAACTTGCAGTTTTTAAACTTTACATGGATAAAATAAAATCACCAACAAGGAAATGGAAGTAAAGAATAATATAAATATGTGAAGAAGTATAAAAGAGTTACTATTAATATTTCTGTATATATCTGTAGAGGAAGGATACTTCCAAAAAAACTGTGCATTTCCAGCAGATCCCCACATATAAAAGTTCCAGTGGATCCTCACAAATACAAGTTCAAAACAAGAAAAGGGCAGACCAAACTCATTCTTCACTCCCCTCCACTTTCTTATCACAACCCAAATAGTTACTTTGCCTGTCATTGGTAGGAGGTGTCAGAAATGTTGAGGTCTTTAGTCCTCTCTTTTATTCTAACCAACATACATCCATTCAATCACCACTCTAATTTATTCTACCTTTGTCATATGTTTGAAAATATTTTGGTACTTTCTAGTCATACCTTTATCACACCTTTCCTGTGCCTGTAGTAGTTTTGTAGCTTCACTGGTCTCCAGTTCTGACTGAATCTCCCCACCCTCACCAAGTTATCTCAGTGTAACATGCAAACCATATCGTACCAAATCCCTCTCTTACTACCTCAAAAATTCTTGAACTGTGTCCCTCTTCATGTAGGAGAGCATCTATATTTCTTATCACATAGGCACATCTGAAACTTGTCTTGGTCATGGTTACCTATGTGGATTTTATCACTTAATACTCATAAATTTGAAAATGACTTTTAAAAAGCATTAAAAGTCCAAACATTGGAAACAGAGTCCTGATTTTACATTCAGCCTTGCTATTTATCTGCTTTATATCAATGAAGACATTATTTAAGCAACTTTTCTTACATTCAACATCCAAACCGTCAGTGAATTTTGTTGGTTCGAATTCAAAATTTATCCACAAGGCCGTCTTATTCACCCCTGTTTTAGAGTACCATCTTTTCTTTCTCAGATTATCGCAGTCGATTCTTTACATCTACTCTTGTCATCATACAGGCTGTTTTCAACAAAACAACCTTTCAAAGTGTAAGTCAGGTGCTTGGAATATGAATCATCCACTGATTCATCTCTTTCACTCAAATTAGAACAACTCTGGCTTTCAAAAGCTCCCCAATCCCCACGGGTGTCACTGGTCTGACCTTATCACTGAAGCCCTCCGACTAACTCTTCTCTAGATAAACTGGTCTATTTGCTAGTTCTCAAACATTCCCAACTTATTTTTGATAACCATTTATGTGTTTGGAAAGCTACTACCCATATAATTCTGCTTGGGGTATGCCTGTGTAGCATAGAGTTGATCTGTGGCTGGAATTTAAATGTTCTATCATTATATGTGGAAAAGTCTGAATGTCTGGTTTTGATTTTTTGCCAGGATAAGGGTGGTGGGATTTATGATGGTCTGTTTAAAATTTAAAATAATAAACCTTAGGACCTAGTATTTCTCAGGTCTCCAATGCTTAGTGGCAGATAAGGAAACAGAGACACATAGACTTTAAAAATCAAAGTCAGATATGGGGGAAGAGATGAATAATTAGAATGACCTTTGATCACATCTTTGGTTGAATTTCTGAGCTTCTTAATTTACTCTCAGTGATAGGTCTAACTTGTCAAATACCATTGTTTCTTTACACATATGTATTGGAACTTCAAATAAATATAAATTCCTATTATATCTTTTTTTTTTTGAGTTGGAGTCTCACTCTGTTGCCCAGACTGGAGTGCAGTGCAGTGGCCACTCCCGGCCACTGCAGCCTCGACCTGCTGGGCTCAGGTGATCCTTCCGCCTCAGCCTTCCAAGTAGCTGGAACTACAGGCGCGTGCTACCATGCCCAGCTAATTTTTAAACATTTTTTTCTAGAGATGAGGTCTCACCAAGTTGCCTGGGTGGGTCTCAAATCCACGGGCTCAGGCAACCCACTCACCTCAGCCTCCCAAAGTGCGGGATTACGGGCTGAGCCACCAAGTCCGGCTTCCTATTATATCTTATGATAAAGAATTGTATTGCTGCCTTGAAGAAAGTGTGCATTTAACATAATCTCAATCAACATCCTCAATCAAATGTAAACTCTTCTTTATTCTCAGTCATATATTAGGCTATATTTATTCAAAATTGTAGCACTCTTAGGAGTTTACGCTCCGAAGTCAGATTTCCTTAAGTTAAATCTCACTTCAAAACTTACTTAAAATTCTATATTCATGAGGAATCATTTCAATTCTTTACATTTATTTCTTCATTTCTAAAATAAGGATTACAATATATATAATGCTTTAGTGAGAAAGAATGTAAATGTGGAGAGATGACCTGTGCAAATCTACCAATTTGCATCTTACATAAGGGAGCAGAAGGTACAATTAATTGTTCAAAAAGATTTTAAGAAGACATATGCAGTCTCTTTAAGTCATTTTTTATTACAAAAAATGTTGCCCAATAAATCTCTGGCTACTATTAGTTAGCATTAATTATTTCTAAATAAGTATAAAACAAAATTAGCACCAATTTTTTTTAATCTTATCTTTGTTCTTCCATGTGATATTAACAAATAAGAGTTAGGATGATGAAATAGAGAAATAGTAGTTTTCTCATACTAAGGTACTGTTAACAATTTGAAAAAACAACTTCACAAATTATATCTTTGTTAATAATTTGATGCTTTCAATTTACCTTTAACTCTATGACTGGTTGGTGGCACTATTGCTGTCTTCTAAGATAGATCTGTATAAAAGAGATGACATTAAAAAGCATTGTAATCTTGAGCAGATTCAAAAATTTAAAAAGCTAGACTTTTAAAAAAATTAATCTATTAATATGCATCAAGTGACCAAGTGCAAGCAGAACTGTTAATTTGGAGAGAATGGGTAGACACAGAAGGGGTGATGTCAATCATAAAGCCTTTGAGTGATGAGGGTAATGACTTAGTGCCTGACTATCCAGAGTTCACTACTATCTTTATGTGCTTCAGCTATATTTAATTTCTTAACGCTTACAGCTCTGAAAACACTTATTGCTGCAAAGCTTCAGAATCCGTGACCAGATTTTGTCATTTTAACCAGTGATCCCATACATACATGTCTTCCTTACATGTTTTCCAAAAGTTAGATTTACTTCTAGCAACTATACAGATATTTCAAGATGCCATAAGTAAGAACACAGAAAGACTTATTAAGCAAGCTATTATTCAATTAGGTTAACTAATAACCATTTATATGATGTAAATGTATGGATAAATCATCCAGAATACTATGCTAAATTTAAATAGTTGCTGAGAACGTTGTGATTTAAAAATTAGCTAATTTGAAAAATAGAAATGTCAATAAAAATTTTATATCAGTTCTTTATTTCCATCAACATAAGTGAGAGAGAACCATTTTTTCCTTTAACATGAAACAGGAAGACCCATCTATTTATTTTTACTTTAAAATTTTCACATTACTAATTTTTCACTGAACAAATTATGCCTTGTATTTTTATTACAGTAAAAAAAGCCTGAATTAGAATTTTAAAAACACATGCATGAATAATATTAATTAAGCACAAAATTCAGAGTACTCTGTTCACTCCCTCATTCTGTGCTATTGCCTATTTTTTTTTCTTTAATCTTCCACATGGTCTATTCACAAAATTTTCTTCCCTGACTATCTCTATTTATCTTTTTGGCACAATTAATTCTTAATGAAAGATAAATGGGATTACTTGGGACATCCATAGAACTTCCTCAAACAGTTATGTCTTTCTATGTGGAGGACAATAGGGATTTACTGAGTAGCTTTAATTGTTCTCTGCCCTGTAAGAACATGTAAAATACATAACTACCTGAAATCTGGGGAAAAAACCAAAAATACCAAAAACTGGCATATGCTGAAATATTTTATTCAATTATATGTATATTAATTTTAATTTTATTCATTTGAGACTGAATCTTGTGCTGTCACTCAGGCTGGAGTGCAGTGGCATGGCCATCGGTCACCATAATCTCAGACTCCTGGGATGAAGTGATCCTCTCACCTCAGCATCCTGAGTGGTTGGGACTACAGGCACATGCCCAAGTGATTAAAAGAAAAAACCAAACTGGTAGACATTGGGTCTTGGTATGCTGCCCAGGCAGTCTAGGACTACTAGCCTCAAATAATCCTCCTGCCTTGGCCTCCCATAATGTTGGGATTACAGGCATCAACCACCATGCCCGGCCTTACTCAATATTTATAAACACAGCAGGGCTCGGTGGCTCAGCCTGTAATCCCGCGCCTTTGGGAGGCTGAGGTGAGTGGATTGCCTGAGACTGCGAGTTTGAGACCCGCCTGGGCAACTTGGCGAGACCTCATCTCTATAGTAAATCAAAATGAGCTGGGTGTGGTAGCGGGCGCCTGTAATTCCGGCTACTTGGAAGACTGAAGCGGAAGGATCGCCGGAGCCCAGCAGGTCAAGGCTGCAGTGGCCGGGAGCGGCCACTGCACTCCAGTCTGGGTGACAGAGTGAGACTCCAACTAAAAAAAAAAAAAAAAAAAAAATATATATATATATATATATATTATATAATATATATATATTTATTTATTTGTAAACATAAACCCATTCCATTCAAGAATCTGTATTTGGATTCTGAATTGTATTGAATTATTCCCATAATGCATCTTAATACTAAATTAAAAATAATAAGTTTACTTACCCGCTGCTTACTGTTTCCTCTCTGTTCCAAAATCTCCTTATTTTTTTCCATTTAAAACCAATAATGGCAGTTAAAATTAGTAAAGGTAGAAAAACATAGAAACTGATCAGAAGGCCATTATTTTTAGGAGGAGTACGCTGTTTTACAAGGAAGGATATACTTTTATCTGAAAACACAAGAGTATATTTAAACTTTAAAAAAAATTATGTACAAATCATAATCATAATTTGAATCTTAAAAATTGGGAATTCAAATAATACCATTAAATTTGAATTTAAAAATGCCATTTGAATTTAAAAGTGTTTTTCAATCTTCTGTGACAGGTTCCCAAAGGGCGTTATGTATTTTTTATGTCAACTCAATACAGGTATACATATCATTTATAATATATAGTGAGTGAAAATATATAATATCATTGACATAAATTTAATTATATTTTCTTCATGTATATTTAATCTTTATTTATGTGATATACTATAATCTATTTTAGGCTCCCATGTTGCCCTGGGTGAACCACATTAAGTACATATATTTTATAAGTATCAGCTCCATCCAACTTCAGAACTTTCTCATCCTGTCAACCAGATATTTTCTAACCATTAAATATTAAATCACTATTTCCCCCTCTTGGCCAAGGAATCACTATTCTATACTTAAACTATGCACTTCACTGCTCTAAGCAACTCAGGCAGAATCATACATTTGTCCGTTCTGACTGGCTTCACTTAGCACAAGTTCTTCAGTTTATATTCATATTGAGGCATGTGACAGAATTTTATTTATTTTTAAGACTCAGTAAACTTCTATTGTATATATACATGATATATATACATATATATATATAGAGAGAGAGAGAGGGAGAGAGAGGCAAAGAGAGAGAGGGAGGGAGGGAGGGAGACAGAGAGAGAGAGAGAGAGAGAGAGAGAGAGGAAAGAGAGCACATTTTGTTTACTCATTTATCTGTCAAAAAACATTTGGAGTTTCCACTTTTTGGCCGTGGTGAATAATGCTGCTATAAACGTAGATGCACAAATATCTGCATGAGTGCCTGCTCTTAATATTTCTGGGTACATACATAGATGTGGAATTTCTGGATAATATGATAATTCTATATTTAACTTTCTGAGGATCTGCCATGCTGTTTTCCACAGAGGTTGAATTATTTTACATTTCTACAAGCAATGCCCAAGAGTTTCAGTTTTTTCATATCTTAGTTAACACTTGATGTATTCTATTTTTTTCCTTGTAATAATCATCTTAATAGGTAAGAATAGTATCTCATGGTAGTTTTGATTGACAAAATTAGTCCTTAGTGATGCTGATGTGTGAAAAGCAAATTTTTTCATGTGATTTTTGGCCATCTCTACATCTTCTCTGGAGAAATGTCTATACAAGTATTTTGTCATTTTAAAAATTGAACTATTTGTTTCTTTTGTTGCTGACTTGTATGGGTTATTTGCATATTATGGTCATTAGTACTTCATCAGAAATAATATATCTGTTGTTGTTGACTGTGCTTTTGGTGTCATATCAAAACATCATTGCCAAATTCATTGTTATAAAATTTTTCTTCTATGTTTTCTGTTTGAAGGGTTTATATATTTTACTCTTACATTTAGATTGTTGACTCATTTTGAGTTAATTATTGTATATGGTATCAAAAAGGTTCCAACCTCATTCTTTTAAAGGTAAATATCCCAATGCTTCAATGGTATTTGTTGAAAAGTCTAACCATTCCCTAATGACTGGTCTAAGTATTATTGTTGAGAATCATTGGCCTATATAGACAAGGGTTTATTTCTGGATTCCATGTTTATTTCATTGGAAAACTTGTTTCTTATTCTGTTGCCCAGTGCAATGTATCAACTATCAAGAAGTTACAAAAGAACCTCTGTCTTTTCATTGTAGCTCTAACATGTTGTCATTTTTTTAACATGCCACAATTATACGTGAGAGAATATTAATGAAAATATTACATGAATCATTAATCTCACAAATGCAAAGAAACGTAAAACAACCATCTAGCCTGTAATGATGATTGTCTTAGTCTGTTTAGACGGCTATAACAAAAATATCACAGGCCGCAAACAACAGACATGCATCTCTCACAGTTCTGGAGACTGGGCAGTCCAAAACCAAGTCATTGACAGAAGAAGATTCATTCTCTGGTCTGTGCCCTTTTCTTGATTCACAGACAACAATTTTTTTACCCAGCCTCACCTGGCAGAAGGGACAAAGAATCTTTCTGGGGGTCTCATTTGTTAGGACGCTAATCTCACTTAGGATAGCTCTTTCTTCATGGCCTGGTCTCATTCCAAAAGTTCCACTTTCAAACACCATCACATTATGAGTTAGGGTTACAACATATAAATTTGGGCCATAATACAAATATGTAGTCTGCAAATTATGTTTGATTATCTAAATAAAATGTTATACTACAAATTTTCAGATGATGAAACCATAATTTTTCTTCAAGCCAGAAAAACAAGTCAACAATATATTTCAAAAGGCAAAATAGGTTTGTGAAATTTTCATCCAGTTAGTCATATAATAAGAAGGAATTCAGCAAGAAATTTTTTTATAGTACCTGAAACTTCCTGCATTGTAAAGAAGACTTAGAGTAGTATCACTCCCTTTTTTATAACATTTGAACATGGACATTTATTTAATATGACTCACAAATGAACAAATAATGAAGCTAAATAATAAAGTTAAAAATCACTGAAAGATGTCAGACAGGGTAGGAGTAAAAAAAATTAAGATTATTTTAGTTGATTAAAATAAAATAAAAATATTTTAAAAATTATAATACAAAAAATATAGCAAAATTGTGACCATAAAAGCTGTGCTTTGAAGATAGATGAAAATGTAAGGAAAAGAATCATAAGTAATAGCCACCTCTAACTTTAATTAGTGATGTACTTCAAGAGACCTGGTATTTACAAAAAAGATATGTTTCAGATTCACGTTTGACAGGAGGACTTTGCATTTTAAAGGTATAGGAAATTTTATTTATATATACGTATAAGACTATTAAAATATAAAGTGAAATATTGAGTATTTTATGTTTAAATTTTTAATAAACCTAATTTTTACTATTTTTATTTCCACTTTTCTAAGTTTTCTGTAATATAATTTTTAAAATAAGAGGAAGTTTTGGGACCTACAAGTGAGATGTTTCTATTAAGGGTTAGTTCCAACAAAGTAGAATTTAAAACAAAAATAAATAAAACATATTACAAAAATAATAAAAGCCCCAGTTCACCAGAAATAAATCTTAACTATACATGCAACAATTATTTAAAAAATTAAAGTAAAATGCAAATTGACATAACAAAATAAAAATTAATAGATGTTATGATAGAAGTTTTAAAAAAATTCTCTGTAGTTAACAGCAATAGAAAAAGATCAGAGCTGGGCTCGGTGGCTCTGCCTGTAATCCTGCACCTTTGGGAGGCTGAGGTGAGTGGATTGCCTGAGCCGGCGGGCTCGAGAACCGCCTGGGCAGCGAGACCTTATCTCTACAATAAACCAAAAAATCAGCCGGGCTTGGTAGCGCGCGCCTGTAATTCCGGCTACTTGGAAGGCTGAGGTGGAAGGATCCCCGGAGCCCAGCAGGTCGAGGCTGTGTTGGCCGGGAGCGGCCACTGCTCTCCAGTCTGGGCGACAGTGAGACTCCAACTCAAAAAAAAAAAAAAGAAAAAAAACCAAAGAAAAAGATCAGTTGGACCAATTCTTTTGAAAGTATAAACAACCTTAACGCACCTAAGATAAAATAGATAATATTAATGTTTATATATTTATTAATAAAATAAATCAGTATTTTAAAACTCCTCCCCAAAGAAATCTCCACTCCCATATGAATTTCATTGGAAAATGTAACGAAATATTTCATGAATAAATAATGCCAGTTTTCAGCAATTACTTCTAAAATATAGGAGTAAACATTTCCCCAATATTTTATAATGCCAGTTTTACTTGACAACAAAACAAGATAAAAAATAGTATGAGAGCCGGGCTCGGTGGCTCAGTCTGTAATTACGCGCCTTTGGGAGACTGGGGTGAGTGAATTGCCTGAGCCCGCGGGTTCGAGAACCGCCTGGGCAGTGAGACCTATCTCTACAATAAATTAAAAAATCAGCCGGACGTGGTAGCGCATGCCTGTAATTCCGGCTACTTGGAAGGCTGAGGTGGAAGGATCGCCGGAGCCCAGCAGGTCGAGGCTGCGGTGGCCGGGAGCGGCCACTGCACTCCAGTCTGGGTGACAGAGTGAGACTCCAACTCAAAAAAAAAAAAAAAAAAAAAAAGTATGAGAGAGAGAGAGAGAGAGAGGTGCGATATCTTTCAAGAACATAGGCACAAAAATTCTCAACAGAATATTAACAAGTCAGTTTTACGAAAGTACAAAAATCATGGTCAAGGAGAATTTATTTTAGATATTCAAGATTGACTGAAAATTTAAAATCAACGTAATTCATTGTATCAACAGGCAAGGGCTAAGAGGCAAAAATCATACAATCCTATCAACTGACTAAAGCATTTGCAAAGTCAATACTGTTAATAACAAAACATCTCAGCAGTTAGATATCAAAGGAAATTCCTCAAACTCATAAAGATTATCCACACACATACTTAAAATCCTACAGATAGCATCATACTTAATGGTGAAAGGCTGAATTCCTTCCCCATAAAATCAATTTTAAAGTGAATTTGCTTTCTTAACTCTTATTCAATAAAGCCCTGAAAGATAAAGGAAGGGCAATAAAAATAATAATAAAAGACACACATATTGGAAAGGAAGAAAGAACATTATGCCATCTTCAAAACTGTTTGAAGATGACATAACTTCCTATACAGAAATCTCAAGAATTTACCAAGACACCCTCAGAACTAAAACTGAATTCAATTATATGCAGAATACGAGACTGACATGCAAAAATTAATTGCATATCTATTGATTAACTATGAACAAAACAAAACAAAAATGGAAGAAACACAGTGGCATCAAAATTGCTGTAAAGAAATGAAATAATAAATGTAAAGTATATGGTAGAAGGGGAGATATATTGTGTTTATAGACTGAAAGAGTCAGTAATAGTGGAAATGTAAATTTTTTCTAAACTAACTTACGTAAATCATGGTAAGATTTTTTTTATAAACAAAGAAAAGCTTATTCTAAAAGGCATATAGAAAGGTGAATCCTTAGAGTAGCCACAGTAATTTTGAAAAAGAAGTATAAGTGTACCTGATCTTAAACCAGGTGAAGTGAGGACCATAGGAAGGCCTAAACTTTACCTGTACGATGACCTAATGCTGAATTGCACCCCACATCCTTAAAATAAATATTATGAAAAGAAAAAGAAGCAAAAAGTGGCGAGAATAACTTTTTTCCAATGTTAAAAATCACTATACAGTTACAATAATCAAAAGAGTGCTGTAAAAGTGTAAGGAGTAGCATAAACCAGTGAAGCAGAATAGAGAACTGAGTAAAACACAAACAAAAACACGTCCCATTAATTTTTGACAATGTTGCAAAAATTGCAAAAGCAATTCAATAATTTGACAGAGCTATCTCTGTACTCATATGTAAAAAAATCTAACTTTGACTTTCAATTTCCCACCCTTTTGAACATTAATTTAAAAATGTATTATGAGAGTAAATATAAGGCATAAAACTATACATTTTAGAAGTATTATTAGCACAGAAAATCTTCAAATACTAGGACGCACAAAAACTTTGTATACTGGACACAATAAGCACAATCCAGAAGGTAAAGAAAAGTAGAATATATCGAATACAAATTCAACAAAAAGAAATTTTGTTCTGAGTAAAAACAAATACATAGAGAAAACCTGTGAATCACTCATTTAACAAAATACACGCTTCTATAAAACATAAAATCTCTCATGAACTTGGAATATCTTTCCATTGTATTGTGTCCTCTTCAATTTCTTTGATCACTGTTGCATAGTTTTAATTGTAGAGGTCTTTTATTTTTTTTTGCTAACTTTATTCCAAGGTATTAATATTGTCTCTTATTTGTAACTATTGTAAATGGGATTACTTTCTTGGTTTCTTTTTCAGACCGCTCACTGTTGGGATGTAGAATGCAACTGATTTTTGTATGATGATCTGTATCCTCCAACTTTACTGAATTTGTTATCAGTCATTCCTGTCATCCTAAAATGTTTATACTACACAAATCTATCTACAGACTCAATGCAATTCCTTTTATAATATCAATGACATTATTTACATAAATAGAAGAAAAGATCCCCAAATGTATATGAACCCACAAAAGACCTAGAATAACAAAGGTCATCTGAGCCAAAAGGGACAGAATAAGAGGAATCACATTACCTGACTTTACGCAACAAAGCTACAGTAACCAAAACAGCATGATACTGCCATAAAATAGACACACAGATTAATGGAACAGGACACCAGCCCAGGCAACTTGGCAAGAACTCATCTCTAATAAATAAAAAATTTAGCTGGGTGTGGTGGTGCGTGCCTGTAGTTCCAGATATTTGGAAGGCTGAGGTGGAAGGATTGCCTGAATCCAGCAGGTTGAGACTGTGGTGGTCAGGATCATGCTACTGCACTCCAGCCTGGGCAACAGAGAGACTCCTACTCAAAAAACAAACAAACAAACAAACAAACAAAAAGGAACAGGATAGAGAACCCAGAAATTAATCCATGCATTTATAGTAAACTCATTTTCAACAGTGGTGCCAAGAATATACACTGGGGAAAGGGCAATTTCTTCAATAAGTGGTGCTGGAAAAACTTAATAATCCATATGCAGACAAATAAAATTAAGCCCTTATCTCTTGTGAAATAAAAAATAGATTAAAGATTTAAGTCTAAGACTGAAAACTATAAAAATACTAGAAAAAAAATTGGGAAAACACTTCCATTGGCCTGGGCATAGGTTTCTTGAAGAAGACCTCAAATGCTCAGGCAACTAGAGAAAATTTGGCAAATACAATCACATCAAGCTAAAAACTTCTACACAGCAAAGGAAAGAATCAACAAAGTGAACGGATAACCCACAGAATGGGAGAAAATATTTGCAATCTACCCATCTGAAAGGTGATTAAGAAGCAGGATACACAGGAGCTCAAAAAACTCAATTGAAAAGAAAACACCTAACAATCCGATTTTTAAAAATGGGCACAAGATCTGAATAGACATCTATCCAAAGAAGACATACAAACGGCCAACTGGTATATGAAAAAAGGTTCGATGGAACTAGAGTCTATAATACTGAGTGACCTCTCACAGAAGCAAAGATCCGAGTATCACATGTTCTCACTCATATAATGGACCTTGAACATCCAATGTAATACTATAAGAAAATGACTGACAGTACTGGGAAACTATGGGGGGGGAGGGGGATGGGATTAAAGTAGCAAATATCTGTCTGGGGATGGGAAAACACCTCTTATCAACAGGGTGTCTGAATGAAACGTAATTGTACACCTAACCCTTAAATGTACCCCACAAAACCACAATAAAAAATATTGATTAATAAAAAAAAAAGAAAAAAGGTTCAACGTCACTTATTATCAGAGAAATATAAGTAAAAACTACAATGAGATGCTATTTCACCCCAGTTAAAATGGCTTTTATCCAAAAGACAGGTAATAATGAATCCCAATGAGGATGTAAAGAAAGGGGAGCACACAGTTGGCAGACATGTAAATTAGGACAGCCACTATGGAGAACAGTATGGAGATTCTTGAAAAAAACTCAAAATAAAAATATCATATGCTCCCGCAATGTCACTGCTGAGTATATAGCCAAAAGAAAGGAAATTGGCATATTGAAGAGGTATGTACACTTTCATGTTTATTGCAGCATTATTCTCAGTTTTTAAGATATGAAATCAGCCTAAGTGTCCATTAATGGATGAATGAACAAAAAATATGGTATATAGACACAATGGAACATTATGCAGTCATAAAACTCATGAAATTCTGTCATTAGCAACAATGTGTATCAGACTGCAGGACGTTATGTTAAACAAATTAAACCAGGCACAGAAAATAATGCATATTCTCAGTCATATGTGTGAGCTTTAAAAACATAATTCATATTCTCAGTCATATGTGGGAGCTTTAAAAAAAAAAGGGCCCATGGAGACAGAGAGTGGAATGACAGTTGCCAGAGGATGGGTAATTTAGTGTGCATGAGATAGATAAAATGAGGAGGGTTAATGAGTACCAAAAAATATGGTGGAAAACAATAAGATCAAATGTTTAATAGCACAACAGGGAGACTAGAGTTAACAATAATTTATTGCATACTTTAAAAAGATGCAAAGAATGGAATTGGAATGCTCCTAACTTAATAATAAAATCTTATATGGTGATGAATATTGAATATTGAGTGAATATTTTATTCATTCAACCCAATTACTCTGATTTGATTGTTATACATTATACGCCTCTATCAATACATTTCACCTCTCCCATAAATATATACAACTTTTATGTACACACAATAATGAAATACGAAAATTAAAAAAACTCTATCAAAACTGAACATTTAAACACAAATAATCCAATTAGAAAATGGAAAATTTATAAACAGAATTTTTACTAAATAAGATATACAACAAAATGAACATATTGCATTCAAAATCATTGTCCATAGGTAAGTGAAAATTAAAATTGCAAAAGATGTGAATGCACAGTTAATATAATTACTAAAATTAAAAATAATGGTGGTACCATCATATATTAGTGAGAGTACAGAAAAGTAGGTTATTCGTATATTATTGGTGGGAACATCAAACAGTGCAGCCATTCTGAAAAATATTGTGTCAGTTGCTTTTAAAATTATAAATATCTTACAATACATTCCAGCATTTCAGTCTTGGACATGTATTCTGGAGAAGTACAATTTTACTTTCATGCAGAAGATTCTGCATGAATATTCATTACAAACTTATGCACAATAGCTAAAAAACTAGAATCTACCCAAAGTCCTTCAGTGGAGCAACAGTTAAAAAACATATGATATAGCCATACAAATAAATACTAGTCATTAATTAAAAAATGAAGTATTGACTCATGCCACAATTTGGATGCAGTTCATAGAAATTATGCTAGACAACAGTGAATCACACACATATACAAACTGTATGATTTTTAAATATTACAACCATAAATCACAAAATTGGAGAGAGGGAGCAAAGTTTGGTGGTTGCAAGAATCTAGGGATGATGGAAGATAGAATCAATGTATCTACAAAATGGAAACATTAGAGAGTCCTGTAGTGATGATAAAATTATGTATCTTGATTGTGGTGTTGGTGACATCAATCTACAGGTGAAAAGATTGCATAGAAGTAAACACACATGCACACACATACAGACACAGATTAATTGGTCAAATTTGATTAAGGTCGCTCAATTTTACCAACATTCATTTCCCAGATTTGCTATTATAGGAAAATTTTGCAGCATTTTAATATTGATGAGGGCCATTGGTTCATTTATTCTTTTAAAATTTTCCATATGTATATATTTATTTCAACCACATTTCCCCCTTAAATTCACTGAAACGTTACTTTCTTCAGTATCATCTACCATTAAGGTACTCCACATTCTAAATGGTGGGGGCAAGGCAACATATTCCAGCCACTTTCTTGAACTATCTTTTGTTCTTGACCATCACAGTCTTTAGTTGCTGTATTAAGTTATTTATACATCTAGTTACTTAGAAATATAATTTCTGCCTTAGCATATTTGAGTCCATACCTCCAATATTTACTCAGGTATACAATTCTAACTATATAAATATAGGTTTAGTAAAAACAAATATGCTATGTTTGCTCATAATTTTTCACCAAATAAAATTTTAAAATGTTTAGTGCCACATACTCCTCATATGCTCTTGGCATGAAAGGTTTAATGGTTTTTTTCCATTTCAATATTGCAGTTAACTTTTAAAATTAAATTCAACTGTTAACTAGCACATCATAATGGGTGATATCCTTGAAATATACAGACTATATAATAAAGCTTTCAACTTTGCTATAACGTAATTATACCTATGTAGAAAATTCCGCTGTATAAAAAGAAATATTCTGGAAGTTCTGTTTAAAATGAAGGAATGACTTTGTACAATATTTACTTCTAGGCTATAATTAAAAGTGTACACAAACTTTTGGTTGCCAGTTTGCTCTAGAGCTATCTAGACTTAGATCCAAGAGAGTAGCCACTAGCCACAGTGGCTTTTTAATTTAAATTAACTAAAGCTGAAATTTCGATTTCTTAGTTGCACTATCTACATGTTAGTTGCTCACAGAATCATGGAGATTTAGATCATTTTTATGAGAGCAGGAAGCTCTATTGGAATACAATGATCTAGAGACTGACCTGTTGAAAGCCAAAGCCCGTTATTGATACTGCCTCCTGGTGATGATGGTAATGGTTCACAGGTAGGAGGAGCATATCCAACATCACAGTGACAAGTATCTAAATTAGTGCAAATCTAAAACCAAAACAAAAAACATATTTACAATATAAAAATTAAATGTATCGCTTGTGATTGTTAACCAAAACATTATTTAGAGACTATAATTTAGTTTAAGGAGTTTTTAATTAATATGAAAAATAATTTTCAAGATAAAAAGAGTACTTAAATGTTCATGTAATATATTTGCAAATATTATAAGAGGTAGCTTTTTAGTCTCATAAAAATAAAAGTAAATAGCAATCTTGATACAAGTTAATTTTTTTATCAGAAAGACATATAGCTTAGGAGGCTGGAAATTATAGGCTGATGGGAATTAAGATGTATTATGAATTGTGCTAGATTTAAAAAAATTTTGTGATGAGAGCAAACTTTTATACAAAAATAGAAAAACAACTCAATTATAGAAGCCTGTTTAATCAGATACAGATGTCAAAATGTATGTGGAAGAATAGAAACTATGTATAAATGAGGTCTGGAAGATGAACAGAAAAAGGACTGGTAGAGAATTTTTAGATAATTGTATACAAAAATTAAATATGAACATATATAAAGAGTAAATAAGAAAAGAAATGGATAAGAAATAAATGGGCTATGTAAGTGATTTGGGGGAAAATGTTGATGGAAAGACACAGGTCAATTTTCATCTGAATTACATAAAATATAAACCATTAGTATAGCAGGAGACTGGCCACAAGATAAAGCCAAATGCATGCTTGGAAAAATGTATAAAGTTTGTGCAATTTCCATAACCCGGTAGATCTAACTTTACAACATATGAGCAAATAGAAATGTAAGTGGTAAGTATGACCACACATAGTTCAGATTTGAATCATTAATTAGCAAATAATGGAAATTAACAATGAACTTAGCATGTTAAAGAAACTAAAAAGACTAATAAACTAGTCTGGCCAGAGCATAAGGAAATGTATCTTTTCATATATGATAGATAGGAGAAAAAGCTTGCATGCTATGGTGAAGACAACAAAACACTTTGGAAATTCAAATGGTGCATTTATTTGGCTCAGTCATATTTCATTGCTAATAACTTAGGAAACCAGAAACACGTGCAAAGGTAAATTTAAAACCATGTCTGTTGTAGCATTCTTAATAATAGTTAAGCTAAAATTTGACATTACTTGAAAGGCCCTTAGTGAATTATGTTTCAAATATAGGAGGGATGATCCAAGCAGGGAAATAAATTAAAGCCATTGAAGAATGAAACAAATTTGAAGGGATTAAAACCTCTTATCCTGTAAAGTGCTAGATTAAAATCAAAGTGTATAATAGTGTGTGAATGTTTGTGAATATTCACAAGCACACATACACTAAATTATAAATAGTATCCGTATGTATAAATGTGTATGTCTAATCTTTAATATATTTCCACTATTTCATAATCTTAATCTAACATTATAATAATGTATTATGTTTCATTTTGCATTTTTTGATAAAAGTTCAAACTTATTTGCTCATGTGTGCAATCTGACTGTACACATAAATAATCTTGATGCATAAATTGTGGAATCTACTTTCCTTATATAACAACAAACTTCCAAAGGAAATTTTCATGTCAAACAATTGTGAATTTATCATTAACATGGAAAATGTCATTGACTTTAATTTAAATAATTATTCTTTAAAAAGAGCAACTGTTACCTACCCCATGTCCTTTACATTTTACTTTTTCATTACAGTTTGTTGTATTTGGCAACTCGGCGAAATGAATGCACGCTCGCCGAATGCAAACCTATAATGTTAAAAAGTAAACAACACATATTAAATGTAAAGTCAAGAGATAAGGAATCATATTTGTATAAAAATTATATGAACAGGACACATATACAATAGATATGTCTGAATTTTATTACTTAATAACATATGAAAATTATAAATGAGATAATATTTTATTTCTTCAGTAATCAAAGCTACAGTTCTTTGTTATAAACTGATACAAATACAATAGCCATCTTGTTTTAGCCATTTGTAATTTTAAGGACCAGTATTAGCATTTTAAATGAATTTTTCTATTGTACATTCATATAGATCCCAGAAAAAAGGATATCTTTATGCTCATTTTGTACTTGAGTAGTGGGGTGGCTGTGTCAAATGGTGGTTCTATTTTTAAGGTTTTTTTTTTTTTTTTTGAGTTGGAGTCTCACTCTGTCACCCAGACTGGAGTGCAGTGGCCGCTTCTGGCCACTGCAGCCTCGGCCTGCTGGGATCCAGCGATCCTTCCACCTCAGCCTTCCAAGTAGCTGAAACTACAGGCACGTGCTACCACGCCCAGCTAATTTTTGATTTATTGTAGA
>NW_007249726.1:490342-505601 GCF_000164805.1 Carlito syrichta | reverse complement strand
TCCGCCTCAGCCTTCCGAGTAGCCGGAATTACAGGCATGCGCCACCACACCCAGCTGATTTTTTGATTTATTGTAGAGATGAGGTCTCGCTGCCCAGGCGGGTCTCGAACCCGCGGGCTCAGGCAATCCACTCACCTCAGCCTCCCAAAGGCGCGGGATTACAGGCTGAGCCACCGAACCCGGCTATTTTTAAGGTTTTTAAAAAATAAATCTATATAGCATTTCCCATAGAGTTGCACTAATTTATATTCCTACCAAAAGTATATTATCATTTCCATTCTCTTTTCTCTGCTTCCTCACCAACAGCTGTTGTTTTTCTTTTTAATAATAATCATTTTGACTGGTGTAAGATGGTATATTGTTGCAGTTTTCATGTGCATTTCTTTGATGATTAGTGATGTTGAGCAGGTTTTTATATGTTAGCCACTCATATGCCTGCTTTTGAGAAATGTCTGGTCATATCCTTGTCCTACTTTTTTTAAAATTTGAGTTGTCATCCAGGCTGAAGTGCAGTGATATGCTCATGGCTCACCCCGGCCTTGACTTCCTGGGCTCAGGCAATCCTTCTGTCTCAGGCTTCCTGGTAATCGGGACGACAGGTATACACCATCATGTCTGGCTAATATCTTAATTTTTTTTTGTAGAGATGATCTCGTTATGTTGCCTAACCTGGTCTTGAACTCCAGGGCTCAAGCAATCCTCTTGCTTCAGCCTGCCAAAGTGCTAGGAATACAGGCATGAACCACCACACTCAGCTGTGTCGCGTTTAAAAAAAAATTTTTAATTTTTATTTTATTTCCAAAAGCATTGTTTTTATATATTGTTTTTATGTTTTAGGAGTCTGTAAGTCCTAACAATTTTATGTCAGGAGTGGAAGAGACTCCTTTATCAATTCAAGGGCCTAACTTTTTAAAAAGTTATTTTTGGAGAGATAAGGTCTTGCTATCCTACCCAGGCTGGTCATGAACTTTTTAAAAAATTTGATTTTATTTTAAAGATGTGGTATACAAGTGGTCATCATGCAGGTAAAGATTGGACATATCTTTGGTCCCTATATTGCCTGGTTTGAGATCAGGTACCCTTATTAATGTTATGTGCTCCCCACTCCCCTGGCAGTTTCTGGCTACTACCAATCCCTTTCTTATAGTATTATGGTAAATGTTTAGGATCCATTTAAGTGTGAGAACATATGGTACTCAATTCTTTGTTTCTGTGATAAATCACTGAGTATTTTGACTCAAAAATCCATCCAAGTTGCTGCAATGTCCATAATTTTGTTCTTCATGACTGCATAGTATTCCATCATGTATTTGTACCACATTTTTAAAATCCAGTCCAATTTCAATGGGCAGCACAGTTGGTTCCACATTTTTGTTAGCATCACACTTCCAGACTTTAAAATTTATCATAAAGCTACAATAATCAAAGCTACCTGGTATTGGCACAAAAACAGGCATATAGACCAATAGAACAGGATAGAGATTCCAGAAGGAAAACCTCAATTTCTCAACCAACCAATCTTTGACAAAGCCTCCAATAACAACCACTGGGAGAGGAGAACCTCTTCAGTAAATGGTTCTGGGAAAACTGGCTGACCACATGCAGCAGATTGAAATAGGACCCTACCTGTCACCATACACTCCAAATGGATCAAGGACCTAAATATGAAACCCCCAAATTTAGGAATCTTAGCATGGAAATAGGAATAGGCAGCCAAGTCCTGATCAAAACCCCAAGTGCCCATGCCATAAGAGATAAGATAGACAAGTGGGAGCTCATCAAACTGATATGCTTTGGCAAAGCAAAAGAAATCATCAAGAGAGCATGAAGACAGCCCACGGAATGGGGAACATTTTTTGCCAACTGCTTATCTGACAAAGGCCTAACATCCAGGATCTACAAGGAACTCAAATATGCTGAACGGGGGAAAAAAAACAAACAAACAGCCCCATTAAAAGTGGGCAAAAGACATGAAGAGACACTTCTCAAAAGAAGACATAGGGGCAGCCAACAGGAACGTGAAAAAATGCTCAGACTCAGTAATCATCAGAGAAATGCAAATCAAAACCACATTGAGATACCACCTAACATAAGTAAAAATGGCCGTCATTAATAAAACAAGAAACAACACTTTCTATTGGGGTTATTTGCTTTGTGTTGTTCAGTTATTTGAGTTCCTTGTGGATTCTGAATATTATTAGTCCTTTGTTGGATGTATAGTTTGCAAATAATTTTTTCTCATTTTATAGGTTGTCTGTGTATTCTATTGTTTCTTTTGCTGTTCGTAAGCTTTTAAGCTTTATTTGGTCCCATTTGTTTATTTTGTTGTTGCTGCTGCTGTTGCATTTGTTTTTTGAGGACTTGGTCATGAATTCACTGCCTAGTACAATGTCTTGAAGAAAGTTGTCTAGGTATTCTTGTAGAATTTTTATAGTTTTAGGCCTTATGTTTAGGTCTTTAATCTGCCTTGAGTCGATTTTTATATATGATGATAGGTAAGGTTCAGGTTCATTCTTCTACATATGGGATTCCAATCTTCCTAGCACCATTTATTGAATAGGGTATTCTTTTCCCAGCGTGCATTTTTGTTGTCTTTGTCAAAATCAGTTGGTTGTAGTTCTGTGGCTTTATTTCTGGGTTCTCTATTCTGTTCCATTGACCTGTGTCTATCTTTATCCCAGTACCATACTATTTTGGTTATTAAAGCCTGATAGCATAATTTGAAGTGAGGTGATGCAATACCTCTATTTTATTCTTTTTGCTTAGGATTGCTTTTGCTATCTGGGTTTTTAAAAATTTCTGTATACGTTTTAGGATTGCTTTTTCTAGGTTTGTGACATCTGATGTTGGTAATGTGATAAAGTTTGTCTTGAATTATTATATTGCCCTGGGATGTATGGCCATTTTAACAATATTGATGCTTTTAATCCATGAGCATGAGATGCTTTCCTATTTGCTTATGCCATCTACTATTTATTTCATCTCTGTTTTGCAGTTCTTCTTATAGAAATCTTTTACCCCATTGTAAATAATTTTGTAGGTATGTTATTTTATTATTGTAGCTATTGTAAATGGGATTTCCTTCTTGATTTGGTCCTAGGGTCTTGATTTGGTCTTTGGTGTACAGAAATGCTACTGATTTCTGTACATGAAATTTATATCCCGAAATTTACTTAAATTCATGTATCAAATCTGAGGGTTTTTTGGTGGTGTCTTTAGGGTATTCTAGATATGAGAAAATATCAACAATAAAGAGATTAATTGACTTCCTCTTTTTAAGTTTAATTGCCTTTTATTATTTTCTCTTGTCTTATTGATCTGGTGAGCACTTTTAGTACTATATTGAATAAGAGTAGTAAAAGGGTATCCTTGTCTTGTCCACTTATTAGAAGGAATACGTTAAACTGTTCCTTGGTTAAGTGTAATGTTCTCTGAAGTTTGCCATATATTGCCTTACTATGCTGAGGTATGTTTCTTCTGTGCTTAGTTTGTTGAGAATGTTTCATCCTGAAAGGATGCTGAATTTTATTAAATGCTTTCTGAGGAACAATTGGTATGATCTTTCTTTTTATAACTCTGCTTATGTGATATATCATATTTATTGATTTGCATATGTAGAACCACCATTGCATCCCTGGATAAATCACATGATCATGGTGTATTGTCTTTTGGATATGCTGTTGGATTTGATTCATTAGTATCTTATTGGGGAGTTTTGGGTCATATTTATCAGAGTTATTGGTCTGTAGTTTGTATTTGTTTGCTCTTGTTGGGTTTGGGAATTAAGATGACATTGGCCTCACAGAATGAGTTAGGAAAGATTTTATCCTCAATTTTTTGAAATTGTTTAATGAGGATTGCTATTTGTTCTTCTTTGTATGTTTGGTCAAATTTGGCTGTGAATCCTTCTGGTCTTAGACACCTTTGTTGGAAGATATTTTATTACTGATGCAATCTTGCCACTCATTATTTACTGGTTAGTTCAGGAGTTGTTGTTGTTGTTGTTGTTGTTGTTATTTTTTCCTGGCTCAATCTTGGGAAGTTGTATGTTTGCAGGAGAGTATCCCTTTACCTGATGTTTTCTAGTATGTGGGTGTATAGTTGTTCATTATAGTCTCTGATGGTATCAGTTTAACATCTGCTTTTTCATTTCTGATTATGTTTATTTGAATCTTTTCTTTTCTTGGTTAGTTTGGCTAAGGTTTATGAATGTTATCTTTTCAAAGAAGCAACTTTTTTGGGGGGGAGGGGGTTGGTGTCTCACTCCGTTGCCCAGGCTGAAGTGCAGTGGCACACTCATGGCTACGCCAGTGTCAACCTGCTTGGTTCCAGCAATCTTTCTGCCTCAGCCTTCCAAGGTGCTGGAACTACAGGTGTGCGCTGCCACGCCTGGCTAATTTTTGATTTACTGTAGAGATGAGGTCTCACCAAGTTGCCCAGGCCGGTCTCGAAGCCCCAGGCTCAGGCAATCCACTTGCCTCAGCCTCCCAAAGTGCTGGAATGAGCTGCGGAGGCTGGCCTTTTGTTAATCTTGTATTATATTTTTCTTTTTGTCTTATATTATATTTTTGTTTAGTATTATATTTTTGTCTTGTATTATGTTTTTCCTTTTGCACTGCCATGCTTGGCTAATTTTTGATTTATTGTAGGGACAAGGCCTCCTCAAGTTGCCCGGGTTGGCCTCGAACCCTCAGGCTCAGGCAATCCACTCACCTTTCAAAGTGCTGGAATGAGCTGTGGATCCTGGCCTTGTTTTGTTAATCTTGTATGATATTTTTCTTTTTGTCTCTGTTTCATTTAGTTCTGTACTGATCTTTGTATTTCTTTTCTTCTGATAATTTTAGAATTGGTTTGTTCTCACTTTTCTAGTTCTTTGAGGCGCAATGTAGGTTGTTGATTGTGATCTTTCTACTTTTTTGATGTTTTTAATGCTATAAACTTCCCTCTTACTGTTTTTGTTGTATCCCACAGGTTTTAGTAGGCTGTGTTTTCATTTCAATTTGTTTCAAAAAATTTTTTATGACCTTTATATCATTTTTGTTGATCTAGTGATTGTTCAGGAGCATGCTGCTTAATTTCCATGTATTTATATAGTTTTCAAAGTTCTACTTGGTATTGATTTTTAGCTTTATTCCACTGTGGTCTGAGAAGACACTTGACATAATTTCAATTTTAAAAAAATTATTTAAGACTGGTTTTGTGGCATAACGCATAGCCTATCTTTAAAAATGTTCATGTGCTGATGAAAACAATGCAATCTGTAATTGTGGGGTAAAATTATCTGTAAATGTACTTTAACTCCATTTGATCTAGGGTCTAATTTTAGTTCAGAATTTGTTTTGTTACATTTCTGTCTTGATGATCTGTCTAGTGCTGTGAGTGGGGAGTTAAAGTCCTTCACTGTTATTATATTGTTGTCTATAGCTTTCTTTTGGCCTAGTAATTTTTTATTTTGAATATGAGTGCTCCAATGTTGGGTACATTTATATTTAAGATCGTTATATTTTCTTGCTGAATTACTCCCTCTGTCATTTTGAGATGGCCTTTTTAATTACCATTTTTATTTAAAATGTTTGAATTGTTATAGGTATATCTACTTCTGCATTTTTTGTTGTTTTTTTGTTTGCATGGCATCACTTTCTTTTTATCTTTTTACTTTCAGTCTACATGTATCTTTAGAGGTAAAGTAAGTTTCTTGTAGGCAGTATATATAACTGGACAATGTTTTCCATTTGTTCCCCAATCTTTAAGTGGAACATTTAATTCATTTACATTCAAGGTTAATATTAATATGTGAGATATTTTTAAAAATCATGTTGTTAATTATTTTAAGTTGTTTTATCCATTCTTTGTTTATCCCTTTTTGTCTTTGTGGCTAGATGAAACTCTGTCATGTTGTCATTTGATTCCTTTCTCTTCCTTCTTTGTGTGATTGTTTTATAAGTAGGGTGGTGAGTGTTACCCTAGATATACATAAGAAAACCTGGTTTCCATGTCCGTCTTTGACTGAGCTTTGGTTGATTCCATGTCAACTGGAACTCAGCTAGAGAGTGGGGCAAAGCTCAAAATGACTTCTTGGGCCTGTGACCAAGGAGGACAGGACCATTACAGGCAAGCAGTATGGGCAAGAAGCTGTGTAAAGTGGGGTTTGCTCATGTCTCAGTCGCACAGCAGCCAATTGTAGTGCAGTAAGTATTGTCCAAGATATGTGTCAGAAGGCCTTGTTTCGCTGAGCCTCCTTGACTGCACAGTGGCTGCTATCACATCTGTCCAAACTCAGCCTGAGGGCAGGGCACAGCCCAGTGTTAGACTCTTAAGATGGGGCCTTGGTACTGGGACCAATGAGAATGAGGTTCCCTCCCAGTCAAGCAGCCTGGGTGAGAAGCTGTGGGGAACTTGTTGTAAGGGAGCTTCAACTCCCACTCACCTCTCCCCAGCCCTTCTCAGCTAACTGCCAACTGATACAGGAAATTGCCCCTGAAGACTGTCTTAACATTACAAAACTTCTGTCAATGCAATGACAAGTAGTCAGAGTCCCCTATGTTCTGGCCATATTTTGCTCTCTACTCCTGTACTTCCCTCTGTGAGTCCTGGTCTACATCCCAAATCCTTCTCACCCACACCAAATCCCTCTCCCCTCCAGACCCTGAATCACCTTCCTTCCATCCAGTTGATCATACCACCCCCCCACCCCGACTGTGCCTCCTCCTTAGGCTCCTGTCTCTGACCCACCACTTCCCATAAATCCTGTTCCATTGCCATCTCCTTCTGCAAGACTCCTAACCCACAACTGCTCTCTCCTCCCCCACTCCATCTCATACCGGACACAAAACACCCTGATCCTCCCATTGTTCCTACAAACCTGGTACCTCTCTGCCCACTCAGATAGGTAGCTGGTGCTGAATGAATAGTTCATGTCCATGGCCACTTCTCTCTCACTGACCTCTTCCAGATTGAAAAAAGACTAGGATCCTTCTCCTCTGACTCTGACAATTATCTTAAGGAATTTACATATTTAACCCAATCTTATTATTTAACATGGTATGACCTTTATGTAGTCCTCTCATCCATTCTCCTACCTGATGAGAAGGAACTTGTCTGGCTGGCAGCACAGGCTCACGCCAATGAAGTTCATTGGCTGGATGACCAAAAGCCAGTAGGGGATTATCAAACCGGTAGACCCAGTCGAGCCTCATGCAACCACATGACAACCTGCCTTGCTGCAGGTCTCCAAAAGGTTGCCCATAAGGCTGTTAATTATGGGTAAAATCAGAGAAATCACCCAAAACTCAGATGAAAACCCAGCTCAATTCTGGCCTGCTTGGCAGAGCCTCTCCAAGAATATACAAAAATTGACCCAGGCTCAGCTGAAGGAACAGTTGTCCTCAATACTCACTTTATCTCACAGTCAGTCCCCAACATCAGGAAAAAGCTTAAAAAGGCAGACAAAGGCCCTCAGACCCCTCAGCAAGGCCTCCTTACTATGGCTTTTAAAGACTATAATAACAGGGAAGAGCAGGCGAAGCTAGAAAAAACACAGAGAGATTAGGCAAAATACCAGTTACTGGTGGCAGCCCTTAAGGGCTCCAAGCCTCATGCCTCATTTAAAGGGGATTACTCAAAAGCATCACCAGAGCCATGCTTCAAATGTGGCAAGGGGGGCCATTGGGCAAGAGCATGTCCAAACCTCTGGCCTCCATCAAAACCCTGCCTATTATGCAGAAAACCAGATCACTGGAAGGCTGACTGCTCTCTCTCTCTCTCTCTCTCCTCAAAGGGGGACTGCATCCCTTCCTGTTCCTGTCCTTAACCTATCCAACCTCCTAGGCCTTGCTGCTGAAGACTGAAGATGCCCAGAGTCCATGCCCCTGTCGTCCATCTCAATCTCCAATTCTGGGGGAACTATCCAAGTGGCAGGTAAGCCCATCTTCAGACCACTCACTCTGGCCCTCCCAAATTTTCAGGACCTGCTCATCCCTCCAACATTTCCATTGTTGGGATTGATGGTCTTATCTTGTCTCCCCTAATTACTGAACCTCTGTCATGTGTTATCCAAAATGCTTCATTCACACACTTCTTTTTACTACTGCCTAAATGTCCTACTCCCATCTTTGGTCAAGACCTTTTATCCAAATTCTGGGTTACACTTTCCTTCTACCTCCCTACTCACAAAATCTGCCTTTCTCCTTCTTCTCAACCAATCAGATGTGTCCCAACCCAACAACCCCTATCTTATCTTCTTCCTCCTTCCATTGTTAACAAAGGTATGGGACACTAATACCCTTCTGTCACATCCCACCACACTCCAGTCCGAATACACCTTAAAGAGCCATCCAAATTCCCAAATCAACCTCAATACCCCATCTGCTTAACATACCAACAAGGCCTTAACAAATCATAACAAAACTCTTAAAACGGGGCCTTCTTAAACTTACCCACTTTCCCTATAATACATCTATCCTCCCGGTCTGCAAACCAAATGGTTCTTATAAACTAGTCCAAGATCTCTGAGCTATCAGTGCTGCGGTGCTGCCAAACCATCTGGTGGTTACAAACCCCTACACCCTCCTTTCCAGACTCCCATTCAATACTTCTTATTATACTGTCCTGGATCTCAAAGATGTCTTCTTCACAATTACTCTACACTCAGACACATGAAACCTGTTGGCCTTTACATGGACCAATCCTGACACTCATCAGTCTCATCAGCTCACTTGGATAGTCTTGCCGCAAGGATTTCGAGACAGTCCTCATTTCTTTAGTCAGGCACTATCCGCTGATCTAGCCTCTCTTAGTCTCACTCCCAGTACAATTCTCCAACATGTAGATGACCTCCTTCTGTGCAGCTCTTTCTTAGAACAGTGCACCCAAGGTAAAGTTCAGCTCTTAAACTTTCACGCTGAAAAGGGTACTGCGTTTCCCCATCCAAGGTCCAACTCTGTACCCTCGAAGTTACATTTTTTGGATTCTCCCTGACTCCTACTGAAAGGAAAAATCACAGTAGAATGAAAAGCCCTTATAGCCATCTTACCCATGCATACCACTAAAACTGAAATTTTATCCTTCCTCAGTGTCGCCAGATTCCTCCGTTTATGGATACCCAACTTTAGTCTCCTAGCTAAACCTCTTTATAATTCCACAAAAGGCAGCCTTCTGGAGTCATTAAACCCCTTTGTCCATCTTGTCCTGGCTTCCAATGCACTCACAGAGGCTTTGCTCTCTGCCCAGCTTTAGGACTTCCTGATCTATCCTGCTCTTTCCTCCTATACACCTCAGAGAGGAAAGGGATAGCCTAAGGGTCCTGTGTCAACAAAAAGGGCCTGCACTTACATCAATCGCCTATTTTTCTAAACAACACTTACACCAATCGCCTATTTTTCTAAACAACCCGACAAGACAGTTAGGGAATGGCCAATGTGCCTGTGAGCCTTGGCAGCTGCAGCCACCCTAGCACAGGGGAGTATAAAAACATACCTTTGGCCAGAAAACTACTATCCTCCACTCACATGACTTAAAAGATTTGCTTTCCCAAAAAGCTGTAGGATTTCTCTCCCCATCAACAATACAATTATTACACATGACTTCTATTGAATCCCCTAACTTTGTCACAGAAAAAGGCCCAAATCTGAACCCAGCAACGCTCTTAGCAGATATTACCAAACCCCTTACTCACTCATGCATAAAGACCCTTGAAGAGTTACAACCACACTTTCTTCAAATTTCCTCTGAACCCCTCGAAGATGCACATGCTACATGGCATATTGATGGCAGCTCCACCTTTACTTTCAATACAGAAAACATTGCAAGATATGCTATTGTATCAGATACCAACATCATTTAATCTAAACCCCTTCCCCATGGAACAACCTCCCAAAGGCTGAGCATGCTGCCCTTGCCAGAGTCCTCACTCTAGCTGGTGGCAAAAGAGTTAACATCTATACTGACTCCAAATATGCCTTCCACATCCTACACTCCTATGCCAATATTTGGAAAGAACAAGGATTCCTGTCCTCCAAGCCCCCCCATAACCAATGCCCCTCTCATTCTCAAACTACTTGAAGCAGCCAATCTACCCGAAAAGATCAGTGTAATAATCCACTGCAAGGGGCATCAATTAGGGGATGATCCTATTTCCCTAGGAAACAATAGGGCAGACACAGAAGCTAAATGGGTTTCTCTTCTTAGCAGTCCAGCTCCTCAATTAATAGCAATTCCCAAAGCTGTTAACCCTGTCCATGCTCCCAAAGAAAGAACAGACCTTTTAAATAAAGGAGCACATGAACAGGATAATTGGCTCTTAAACCAAGGGAGTTACATCTTTCCAGAAGCTTGATGCATTCTTTCACAAATGCATCAAGCCCTTCATATTGGATACAGACCCCGCCAACACCTATTAGAACCTCTTTTAACTTGCAAAAATTTAGATTCCCTCCTTCAGGAAATCACATGAGCTTGTACAATCTGTACAGCAGTCTCACCTCAGGGTGCCATCTGACTACCTTCCTTCCCCACTTGTTAGGACAGAGGTCATATTTCTGGACAGGACTGGCAAATCGACTTTACACACATGCCACTTCACAAAAGGCACAAATACTTATTAACCTTAGTAGATACCTTGTCAGAATGGGTAGAAATTTTCACTTCTACCAATGAAAAGTCCTAAGGAAAAACTAAGGTCTTCCTTCAAGAGATAATTCCCTGCTTCAGACTTCCCAAACCTTTCAATCAGACGATGGGCCAGCTTCATCTCTAACATTACCCGACAGGTTCCAAAGGCCTTACATATAACTGGGAAACTTCACATTCCTTGCAGGCCCCAGTCTTCTGGCAAAATCGTAAAGTATATCTAATAGCATTATTTCTTTTAAAACACCTAACCAAACTTTCCCTAGAACTTCAACAGCCCTGGGCAGAACTTTTTCCTATAGCCCTGACCAGCATTCGTGCCAGTCCACGAGCACCTTCCTTCCTTCCTTAGCCCTTTCGAACTCATGTGCAGGAGACCCTTCCTCCTAGGAAATTTTTCCAAACAACCATCCCTCCTAGGCGACTACATCCCCACCCTCAACCTAGTAAGACATCTCTTGTGGGAACATGCAGATCAGGTACTCCCCAAACCCCTACAACCACCATGTGTTGGGACTCCTTTATCTCCTGGGGCTTGGGTCTTATAAAAATCTCTACATGTCATAGACCTAACACCCCAATGGACTGGACCATTTCAGGTACTTCTCACCACTCCTACCACAGTCCAACTTCAAGACCATACACCGTGGATCCATTTTTACAGGATAAAAAAGGTATCCAAGCTGCCCTCTAAATCTCAGCCATCGCCTGAACCATCACCACCGCAGTACTCCTGATCCATCATTGGGCCCACTAAGCTCTGACTCTCCCCTATTCCTGAAAAACAACAAAATTGTGAGCCATAATCAAACACCCTTCTACTTTTACATTCCGACTACCTACAATGAATACATTTTTCTTCATTATTCCCATTGCTTTGTCTATTGTATTTATCATCCTGAGTGCCTTATTTCACCTTTGTGACTCTTTCAAGTCTTCCTGCCCCTGGGGTTGCCTACCCCTCTAATATGAGCTTAGGACACTACCATTGTTATGAATGTTTGAATTGTGGCCTCTGCTTTTTCTACTCAAGGGAAATCTGCAAAAATATCCCTTTATCCTTGCCTTGCCAAATTCTCCACGTCATCTCATCCTTCCCCAGTCATGTCCATAAACAAATTGCAGAGCTTCTCCCAGATGCTTGGCTCCAAGGAGATTTTGACTATTCCTGGGATGACATCAAACATCAAATATACCTTCCAAAACCTTAATTTTAAAATAAAATGTAAGCTCTAAACTTTATGCTCCTCAACTCTCTTCTTACCTCCCCCCACTTCACTTCCAAATGGGTCACAAGACCTTATGGATACTACTTACTTATATAAAACTTTAAACCTAACCATCATCTTCTCAACTCCTCCAATCCCAACTTAGCTAAAGATTGCTGGCTCTGTCTATCCCCTTATTCTTCCCAGTATTCTGCCATTCCTATCCCTACCCAACACTGGACTACTAGTCATGACCTTTCACTCCAAATATCAAGGGGTCAACCCTTCCAACTAATGAACATTGGTGATCTATATAATTTTATCATAAATGAAAACACCAAAAAGACCCTAACAGACAGAGTTATCAATCTTCTCATGTCTTACCACTCTAATCTTGCACAAGTAACAGCACCCAAATGCCCAATTTGGGGACCCATCACAATCTATACTACTCTTAATTTCAAGACCCCTCTGTATAAAATGGGTCCAATAAAATGGCAAACATCTGGGTACTCTTCAAAACTCTCTCTACAAACACATTCTTACAATAATGCCATCAAGTGATTGGGCTAACTACCAAGTAACCCAAATAGCCTTCTTTTCAAAACCTGTATGCTTTTCAGCTAAGCTAACAATACAATCTTCAGAATTAAAAAACAAAAACTCAAGCTACTGTCAAGGAAAGCCAACCGATTGTATAAAGCTTTTTCATGGAAATCCTGCTCTTAATCTTCCGAATCTGAATGCCTTCTAATACTGGCTTATGAATGGCTCAATGAAGGGTCTTTATAGATACAAAAAGACATTTTCTCCATCTGGAAAATAAAACGATCTATGTATACCCAGTCAGTTCTCAAGGGCCTTTCCAACCCCTCACGGGAGCCATTTTAGTGGGAACGCTCTCCACCTGGGAAAATGAAAACCCCAAATACCCTATTGATCACTTTTTCACTATTGAAATGAATATTTGCCTCTAAACTCCAGGAATATTCTTTCTCTGTGAGACTATTTCTTATCTCTGCCTCTCTGCTAATTGAACAGGACATGCACCCAAACTTACCTTGCACCTGAAATTCACATTGCTTCCAACAATTAGGCATTACTCATACCTCTAATCTACACAAGACCCTAAAGGGCTATATAGCTTATTCCTCTTCTCATAAGTGTGGGAATAACTGCAGGAGTAGGTACAGGAGTAGCCGGTTTATTTACCTCTCTTTCTTTCTACCAAGACTTATCTGAAAACTGATCTAACAGCTTAGATTAAATATCTGAGAGCAGTATCACCTTACAAAACCAATTAGATTCCCTAGCAGGAGTCGTCCCCTCAAATCTCAGAGCATTAGATTGCTTAACAGTCGAAAAGGGGGGGGGTATGTCTATTCCTAGAAGAAGAATGCTGCTTTTATGTAAACCTGTTTGTCTAGTTAGAGATGCAGCAAAAAAGTTAACAGACCGACTCTAAAATATGACAACGCCAAAACAAATTCTGGAGGTGCTGGTCCAAAATTTGGAATTGGATGCCATGGCTACTCCCATTCCTGGGTCATTTAGAAGTCATTTTGGCCTTCGGGTCCTGTCTCTTTCGCCTCTTGTTCAGTTTCTTACAGGACCGGTTCCGTGCTTTCATGAATCAAACTGTCCACGAACTTCTACTGATAGAATCTGAATATTAATGACTTTGAACCACCCTCCTCTAACAAAACCACTCCCAAGGGTCAGTGCCACTTCTCAGCAGGATGAAGCTGCAGACTTAAGACCTTAGGTCCTATTCCATATGACAAAAGGCTGGGATGTAAGGGAGGTACACCCCCACTCACCTCTCTCTCCACCCCTTTCCCACTAATGGATACAGGAAATTGCCCCTCAAGCCTGTCTTAACATTACAAAATAGGAAGGTCCTGCTCCATCTAACTGCCCCTCAAGCCTGTCCTAACATTCAAAACAGGAATACTCAGCCGGGCTTGGTGGCTCAGCCTGTAATCCCTCGCCTTTGAGAGGCTGAGGTGAGTGGATTGCCAGAGCCCAAGGGTTTGATACCCGCCTGGGCAACTTGGCGAGACCTCATCTCTACAATAAATCAAAAACTAGCCGGGTGTGGTAGCACACGCCTGTAGTTCCAGCTACTTGGAAGGCTGAGGCAGAAGGATCGCCGGAGCCCAGCAGGTTGAGGCTGCGGTGGCCAGGAGCGGCCACTGCACTCCAGTCTGGGCGACAGAGTGAGACTACAACTCAAAAAAAAAAACAAAAAACCAAAAAAACAGGAATACTCTGCTCTAACCCTTGAGCTGGTTCACAGAGATGGGATCAGAAGTCTCCATCAAATTCCCAAGGAGCCCTTAACCCCAGGCTCACAGAGATGGGAATGGAACACCTAACCGACTTCCCAAGGAGCCCCTACCCCCCACTGAAAGGCGCAGGGAACAGTCAGAAGGGCTTCTCCCGAGATGGCACTAAACACTATATAGAACCAAACAAAGACAACAAAGGCCCTAAGCTCCTGCTTTTCCCGCGCGCATGAAACTTAAACCTATATGCAAATATTATCTCCCTATAGGAATATTACCTCATAGCCCCCTCCAATAAGACCCTAACATGGCACTGGCCAGCCCTTGCCAAGCCCCGGCACAGCACTGGCCACCCCCTCCCAAACCGATAAATACAGACCTCTCTCTCTCTCTCCCTCCCTTACCAGGCGGTTACAAACCCTCTCTCTGTAGCCGCTGCTTTAATAAATCTCTTGGCCTCAAAGGGTGTTGAGTCTCGCTGTGTGCCACCGTCTTTCACCCACCCCTGAGCTGGCACACAGAGATGGGAAGGGAAGAACCAACTTACTTCCCAGGAGGCCCCTCCTGCTACCCTGAGCTTAACTGCTTGTGAAAACATTCCCTCCTGCCTGATCTCCTTACCCTACTCGCATATAAAAAACTCTCCCTGCTTCAGGTCAAACTGATGCCACTTTGGTGTCAGCCCAGGCATTTCACTTTAATAAACTCCTTTGCCTGAACATAGAGTGTGTGCTCCTTTTCCGCCAACCTTACACTTGCTCCACTCATTTATCAGTTTCAATAGAAGCCCACAGTGTGTGGGAGCACCCAGTCTCTCCTCTTCCTCCTTGGAACAGCACCGCAACAACAGCCAAGTCTGTAGGTTCCTGGCTGAGGCTGCTTGAATGCCTGTGGGATTTCATGTGAGTTCCCTTTCTGGAGTGACAGCTCTTTACAATCTTTAGGCAACTCCTAGGTCAGGCCCAAGACATAGTGGACCAAGGGTTTCTCCCACAGTCAACATTGTAAAAGCCACCTTCTGGCGATTTTCTCTCCATTGCCCTGCGTCCAAGGGCCTCTCCTGGTTCTCTGTCAGTCCGAATGGGAAAAGCTGCTTCAAAAACCTTCTCCCTACTTACACCTCTGGTGCTTCTAATC